>NC_043959.1:56611634-56841634 GCF_902148855.1 Sphaeramia orbicularis
AGCTACATATGGGTGACACCCTGGATATGTCACCAGTTCATTGTAGGGCCGAACATATAGAGACCAACAATCACTCACATGTGGCCTATGGACAATTTAGATTAACCAGTTAACCTGGTAGAACATGTCTTTGGATGGTGAGAAGAAGATAGATAGAAGGATAGAAAGGTCCCACCCATCGACTGGTGTTGAAATTGAACCCAGGACCTTCTTGCTGTGAGGCATGAGTACTATCCACTGCACCATCGTGTCGCTCATATGTTTGATTTACTTTATAATGAAGTTATTTTGGGGCCTAACAAGGAAGTATCACAAAGTTTAATATGAGCTGACATTAAATCCACTCTGAATCTGTGGTGAAGAGTTGTGACCTTTTGCTTTGCATTTTTTCTTTCCAATAAAACTTTGCCTAAGTATGACTTTTCTTGGACAATGCAAATAATGAAGTAAAAATGAAAAATGAGTAAAATCTGAAACATTCTGCTAAATCAACCAATGACTGAATGAATGAATGAACACAACAACAACAACAACACTGAGTTACAAAAAAAATGTTTTTTGCAAGTTGTCTAGGTTTTTTCAACTGAATTAGGACCATTTTGCACCACTCAATCCAAAAATGACATCTGTTTTTCTCAATCAGGTCAGGTTTTTTTGCTAATTTGATTTTGAAAAATGTGATCTTCTCACAAAATATAATAATTAATACCAAAATAAGATTGGTAAGCACACTTTATGAAACTTGTGACTTGATTCCTGTTAGGTACAATGGTGTATTCACCGCAGATGTAGCAGAATACGTCAGGCTTATTTTTGCAAGATCTTCTAGTCGAAGCCATTTCATTCACCTGTAATATTAAAAAAAAAAAACATTAATCATAAATTGGCAAAAGTAAAATCTTCAGAACTCGTTTATTGCAAGAAATATGAAAGAATTTTGTATCATATGATGTGAAAATGCCCATAAATGTAAGCAAAAATGTTACTTTGGGCATGGGGTTTAAAGGGGTTTTGATTCTGCTCGATTAACAATCAGCTTATTTTCCAAAAAAAAAAAGAAAGAAGAGGATTGATGAAGAACGAAAATAAATGCAATATAATAAAAAATGTTCTTTCGAATTATACTCCTTGACTCCCAGTGTTCTTTGTAAATATGTTTCACCTTTTGGGTTGTAACACTGGTTCATCCCACTTTAGATTACACTGGGTTACAAAAAAAATGTTTTTTGCAAGTTGTCTAGGTTTTTTCAACTGAATTAGGACCATTTTGCACCGCTAAATCCAAAAATGACATCTGTTTTTCTCAATCAGGTCAGGTTTTTTTGCTAATTTGATTTTGAACAATTTGATCTTCTCACAAAATTGATAACATTTTCGTGACTTTATCAGTTGATTTTTTATATAGTTCTCACCCAAAATAGGTTTTAAGAGAAAAAAAATCATTTTCTAACAGGATGTATTTATTATGTATTCCGCGCAGATGTAGCAGAATACGTCAGGCTTATTTTTGCAAGATCTTCTAGTCGAAGCCATTTCATTCCCCTGTAATATTAAAAAAAAACATTAATCATAAATTGGCAAAAGTAAAATCTTCAGAACTCGTTTATTGCAAGAAATATGAAAGAATTTTGTATCATATGATGTGAAAATGCCCATAAATGTAAGCAAAAATATTAAAAAGCCAATATGTGGCATAGTTCAGAAAGTTGACCTGACTGAGCAAAATTAATGTGATTTTTGGATTCAGCACACCAAAATTATCCTAAATCAGCTCAAAAAACTTAATAAATTTGTTGTTGACCAGTGTAATAGCAATGATAACAATATAGAAAAATTCTATGATATACACTGAGACAAAAGACGGAGTCACTGGATTCTGGAATCAGAAGATTTTACTTGCAAGGAGTCAAATTCATACAGTGAGATGCAGCAGTTGACTGACTAACACCAGGAAGTTTAAGATCTAATGAAAGAATATGAATATTACAACCACTGGACCAAGTGTACAATAATAATGACGTTGATCAAGTTCACCATTGGCTTAGGTATTCAAAACACGGTGATGCATGGGTTCAGTGACCGCGTTTGTACTCTTCTCCCACCTACACTATGGCCTGATCTCCTCAAGGGCAGCAGCCCACTCTGGTCCCAAACTGGATGGAAAACAAGCAGATAGCAAAGAAATGGAAGACATATCCTGAGTGGATATGTCCGGGCATTCTTGCAAAATATGTCATCATAACCCATCCATGACTCGTGCTCTGGACACCTGGTATTTACAGGATATAGTCTAATAGCCTAATATTACATTTTTCTAACACTACTACTACTACTACTACTACTACTACTACTACTACTACTACTAATAATAATAATAATAATAATAATACTAATGGGGTGGGGGTAGTGCAGTGGATAGCACTATCGCTTTACAGCAAGAAGGTTCTGGGTTCGATTCCAACTGCTGTGTAAAATTTACGACCGTAAGTGGGAGAAATCTCTGGTCTCTTTGACGCTCCTCTCCAGTTATATTTATGTCTGTACTCCCATCTATGTAGTGGAACTTTGTTGAGTAACAGTCACACAGAGCCAAAGACAAACTCAGAGATCGATCCGAATTCGAGCCGCATAAAATGTTTATTCATACACAAGATAAACACTGAGTTGACATCTGCAGAAACAACTGACTTTTTCACTCTGGGAGACCACTTTTATATCGTCAAAAGTAGGTTGGGTTTAGCTACAAACCATACCCATTTTTATCATATTTTGAACATTAATCTAGTCACGTCAGAAACCCCCCTCTCAGGGTCGGTCAGGATTGGTCAAACATACAGGGGTTGGACAAAATAATGGAAACACCTTCACCTCAAGATGATAATGCCCCAATCCATACAGCTAGAATTGTTAAAGAATGGCATGAGGAACATTCTAATGAAGTTGAGCATCTCGTATGGCCGGCACAGTCCCCAGACCTCAACATTATTGAGCATTTATGGTCAGTTTTAGAGATTCAAGTAAGACGTCGATTTCCACTGCCATCGTCTCTAAAAGAGTTGGAGGGTATTCTAACTGAAGAATGGCTTAAAATTTCTTTGGAAACAATTCACAAGTTGTATGAATCAATACCTCGGAGAATTGAGGCTGTAATTGCCGCAAAAGGCGGACCTACACCATATTAAATTATATTTTGTTGATTTTTTAAGGTGTTTCCATTATTTTGTCCAACCCCTGTATATAAATACAGTATGTAACTTTTTCCTGGAAAATGTAAGGTACTTCCCAGAATATTCAAAAATTTCCACTCACGTGTACTTCTTTTGCACACCACGTTTTCCGGAACTTTCCATGAGCTCACATGTTCTTTCTCCCATTTTGTAACTTTGCATAAATTCACGTGTTCCTTCAATGACTGCACGTTTTTGTTCTTTTTGTGCGTCTCCCAGGAAAAAAGTCAACCACTCTGTTACAACCGTCACATTGTACTGAAATGTAACTTATGGCATGCAAATGAATACTTTTGATTATAAAATGAATACTTTGAGTATAAAATGAATACTTTTGAATATAAAATGAATTCTTTGATTAAAATGCTGGTTTTTGACACCACACAACCAGGGACCTTTCTGTGTGGAGTTTGCATGTTCTCCCCATGTTTGCGTGGGTTCTCTCCGGGTACTCCGGCTTCCTCCCACCATCCAAAGACATGCACTGATAGGTTAATTAGTCAACCTAAAATTGCCTTGCCTCCTGGCAACTGGTCCAGGGTGTACCCCGCCTTCACAGGCAGCTGGGATAGGCTCCAGCACCCCCCATGACCCTAGTGAAGATAAAGGTTCAGAAGATGAATGAATGAATGAAAACTAATAAAGCCAAACATTGTCCACTCCCAGCCAGCATGTCCATGTGGGCCCAGAAGGGTTACATTTGGGCTGCATATAAGGGTCCCATGTGGGTTTGTCTGCAGTTTCCATGGTGGCCCCACATGTGTTTGCCCAGATCAGAATCAGAATCTCTTTATTGCCATTGTACCAAGTACAGTGAAAGTGAGTTAGAGCTCTCAGGTTCAGTGCAACAATTTACAGACAGACAACAAATATCAGTAAAACAACAACAAATATCAGTAAAACAAAAACAAATATCAGTAAAAAACACAGTTATCTACATTTAAAATGAAAAAGTATTGCAAACTAAGATATTTGTCAAACACAGAATTTAAGTCGTGCAAATGACATGAAAGATAAATATAATATGAGATATTCTGATTCTGATTCTGATCTGGGCAAACACATGTGGGGTCGCCATGGAAACTGCAGACAAACCCACATGGGACCCTTATATGCAGTCCAAATGTAACCCTTCTGGGGCCCACATGGACATGCTGGCTGGGCTGTAACGTACTGCATTAAAAATATTAAATAGAATATAAAAAATAAAAAGATAATAAGTACTTCTTAAATAAATCATTGTTTTACATAAAATACGACATATTTCTGGATACCAGTCAGGTTTTGAGGATTGGTACAATATAATAAATTTTGCACTATACTCGTGTTTATATACAGTAGGGCTGTGCAATTAATCGAAATTCAGTTACGATTATTACACGCAACGATTACAAAAATTATGTAATCGAGAAAAAACGATTATTAATTTTGAGTCGTTTTAATTCACGCGCATGCAAGCTCCCATGAGCTGCTCTGCCCCGCCCCCCTCTAAGCTACTGCTGCCAGCTAGCCGGCAGGTCCACCCAAAGAGGAAAGTTGTACCTAGCGGTCTGGAAAAATGGCAGGAGAATCACAGCAGAAGTGCTTGGTAAACAAAAAAGGCAAGTCCAATTCAATTGTATGGAATCACTTTGGGTTTGATGAAGAAGACGAAGAGCAAAAACACATCACGTGCAAAAAGTGTTTCGTAGTTGTGTCCGCACAGACCGCTAACACAACAAACCTTTTTAACCATCTAAAGTTTAACCACCGCCACCTTTATCATAATCTCATGAAAAACTAAAACACATAAAAACAACTCCGTCTACAACTTCGTCCGCAATGTAATCTTCAGTTTCCGAATCTCTTTACGCTGCAACTCCCGTATTAACCTGACCTAACCCGTATAACCCTAACGTATGCATTCTAGATGGCTGTTGTATACAGAAGGCCTGAACTGAAACCTCACGGCACGCCACTGAATTTACTGTTTCATACTACATTGAACATACTTGAATGTATAATTTGCACTTTACGTGAGCTTTTTTTTTTTTTTTTATTGCTCCAGTTCTATGGCAAGTCTAGAGCAGTTTAATTCCAGTGCACTATTTATTTACAAAAGGAAACATACTTGAATTTACAGTACACTTATTTGCATTCAAAGATTTTTTTGTTTTGTACAAAAGTGAACATACTTTGTTTTAGTGTTTAAAAGCTTCATTTATGTTTAAAGAGTATATTTTACATTGTTTTGCAAGAAAAAAATAAACAACTTTAAGGTTAACAAATAACTGTTTTTAATAATCGTGATTTCAATTATTGCTAAAATAATCGTGATTTTTTTTTTTTTCTATAATCGAGCAGCCCTAATATACAGTATATTTAATAGATACTATCTATTATACTATATTTATATATATATATATATATATATATATATATATATATATATATAACACTAATACCAGTATTAAAACCCCTTTAGCCCTATCAGCCCGCCCATGGGCCGAAAAAAATTATATTAATATTCATCTACTATAAAAATATAATAAATCAGGACAATGGATGTTTTTTTCAACTTTTGCTCAAAGTTTAGACCCTAATGTTAATAAAAGTACATCAAAAGTGTATTTTAGTGCAAACTTTAATGTTCAAACATGATTTTTAATCTTTGTGGGGTGAAATATACGCTATTAAAAATCTCCGACACGAACAATTAATTTATGCATATCATCGTCAATCCAGCCGAAAAAAAAACAGGCGAGGATAAAAAATTCCAATTTCTCTTTTAGTTTGTTACAGTTTACTCAGGCAGAGTAATAGATACAATATTTTAGACAATGGGAATAGATTCTGTGAGGTCTGTAAATGTCCATAGACACCAAGAACATCCATATGAACCTTATTATTGTGAATTAATTCTTCATTTACTTTGGGTATGTCTGTTTAGGCGTTTTTCCCCTGAAAATATGGTCAGGGTTTAACAGGTTAATACTAATACTTTATTAATATAGCACTTTTAAAACAGTAGTTTATAAAGCACTTTGGCAGCATACAGGATGATAAAAACAGTACATGTATTGGTGGTCATCTAAACATCTGTGAACGAGACTTACAGGCAAATATCCAAATATTTACTTGAATAATTAAAAGAATACAAAACAAAAATCAATACAATCCACACCCAGTCGTAATAAAAGTGCAATAAAAGAAAAAGAGACAACAGTAAAAATAGTGATAAAAGCAATAAAAGGAGGAAGGAGGGACAGAAAAACTAATAAAGGCAATGAAAAGGACAAGAAATAAGGAGTATCTCATATAAAAGGGATACAAATTGCCAAAGCACAATAAAAACAAAACTAAAAAGAAATATTATTCAACTCACATAAAAGCAAACCTATAGAAATGCATTTCAAGAAGCGATTTAGAAGATTTTACTGAGTCTGCACGTCTAACCTCCTGGGTTGACCTGGTCCCCTTTAGATCTGAGCCTCAAACGAGTAAGAGGATCTGAACAGTTCTGATATATGACTATCCAGCCAGCATGTCCATGTGGGCCCCAGAAGGGTTACAACTGGGCTGCATATAAGGGTCCCATGTGGGTTTGTCCGCAGTTTCCATGGTGACCCCAAATGTGTTTGCCCATCTCAGAATCCGAATCAAAATTAGAATCAGAATCTCTTTATTGTCATTGTAACACGTACAACGAAACTGACGTTAAGCTCTCCGGTTCAGTGCAAGAATTTACAGACTGACAAAAAATATCAGTAAAACAACAAATGTCAGTAAAAGGCACAGTTATTTACATTAAAAAATAAAAAGTATTGTAAACTAAGACATTTGTAAAACAGAATTTGAGTATTGCAGATCACATGAAAGATAAAATAGTGCGAAGAATAAATATTATGAGATATTCAGGTCTCTAATTCTGATTCTGATCTGGGCAAACACATGTGGGGCCACCATGGAAACTGTGGACGAACCTACATGGGACCTTTATACGCAGCCCAAATGTAACCCTTCTGGGGCCCACATGGACATGCTGGCTGGGTAGGAACCAAAGCTAGACGCACTTTAAAAGTCATCTGTAAAATCTTCAAAATCGGACTAAAACCAGTAAACAGTCGGACTACTGCAGTTTTGGACCAGTGGAAGAAGATGGAGCTGGTTTATACAGGGTTAAAACAGGTTTTTTTTCCAACTGGTGCTGTATCCTGCTTTCATATTTATCTATTAAAACTGTAACATAACCTAATTCCAGAGTGTAGAACCATGGGGAAAACTGCCTTTGGTAACTCTTTTCAAAGTGATAAGTGTTAAGACACGACTCTTGGTGTGGACCCAAATGCAACGAGACTTGTTGGTCAGTGGTCAAAAAAAAAGATTTATTTAACAAAGTTCTCCAAGCACAAAAATGGATAAACAAAGGTGAAGCACAACGTGCTCAAAAAACTCTATTAAACTTAAAGAGAAGTACAACGTACCTTTTACAAACTAAAAACCCGAGGAAGAAAAACATGCGGTTCAAAAAAACAAGATACTAGGTATTAATCAGACGAGGCTCTTCACTAGATCACAGACAAGGACGCACTGACAAAAGACAAAGGAAGCAGGGAGAATATATAAGGGAGGCAGGGATCAGAGACAGGTGTGGATAATAACGAGGGGAGCACCAGGTGCAAACAATGAAGGGGAATGAACGAAAGACAAGACTGACGGCGTGCAGACAAAAACAGGAAAGCAAACACCCTCACCAAAATAAAACAGGAACAAACCAAAAACTCCTAAAAAATCAACATAACCGTCGACGCCTGACAATAAGGGGTTTCCCATTTTATCAACACAACTTGAAGAAACTTATACATGTGCACTGAGCAGGAGCAGCCACTGACAAAAACGTACTTGTGTTGACTGCTGATTAAATGACTTATTAAAAATGCACTACAAATTTAGTTTTGATCTTTTTTTTTTAACAAACTTAACACTGAGTTCTTGTATGTATGTATGTGTGTGTGTGTGTGTGTGTGTGTGTGTGTGTGTGTGTGTGTGTGTGTGTGTGTATTAGTGCTGTAATAACAGAGTAATTGCAGTGTCATGTGCTGATGGTTGCTGGTCTCTACTGTGTTTACATTGTCTTTATAAACCCCTCCTCCTCGTTTCCCTCTATCCATATGGGACTTTATGTACATGAAATATTAATGTTGTACCAACATAAAATGGCCGCTCCGAAATGGGATGACCTACTTCCCACATTTAGCCCCAAAGGAGCTGTCTTTGGAAAAACATGAGAGAGGGATGTTTAGCCAACAGGGCTGCTCTTTTAAGCCTCAGCTAAACATGGTTTTTAATCTCACCCCGGTTCTGTCTGCTCTTTTTTTTTTTTTCCTCCGACAATATACTTAGACTTTGAAAAGACAGGAGCAATTGTAGGTTAGGTTTTCTGTCACACAACTACACACCTTAGTGTTAAAAATGGAAAAAGTTAAAAAAAAAAAAAAAAAAAAAACTTTCGGAAGCCTCCAGGAAAAAAAAAAAAAAAAAAAGGGAATAAAAAGACAAGACAATTTTATTATTTAAATAACGGTTTAGTTTAAGGTTTAGCTAAATAATGGAGGTTACTTCAAGTGTGAAAGATTGCATTTTCTTATCTTTTTTTTAACGCAGTATATCAGGAAATTGGGACCCACCGGGCTTTATGGAACTTGGAAGGAGCGTTTACAAATACATACATCTAAACTGCATTTATGGAAAAATATGCAACAGTTTTTAACCTAATAAAACATACAGTATGCAATTATAAACCAATATTCAGTGGGTGGAAAAAGATACAGAATAATACATAATCTGCTCAGCTATCTCCAAACATTTGGGGCAATTTGAAGCTGCCCAGCTACATTATTTAACCCTTTCCAAAACAAAGGGCTCAGCCTGGGCCTCTGGAGGGTCTCGCTCACACTCTTCTCCATTTCTGCCTCGGAACAAGGTTCATCTCGACTCTCTGCAGGCTGTATTTCAACCCTAAACTCCACATGTGAACTGTCATACTTCAGGGCACCATGCACTTTCTTCCTTAAGGCAATATGGTTATTACTCAGTTTGACAAAATGACTTTATCATCCTAAAATCCTGTTTAAAGTACATTTATCTCTCCTGGATCATAATATCTCCCAGCTATTAGAAGCAAAAATTACCCACCAATTGTCCATCATCTATTCAATATGCATATTGGAGTGGTTTATTCAATAATATCTGAATGAGCATTAAACTGGTTAAAGATAAGACACAAATTACAAAACGCAAATGAGCAGCGATAACCGCAATATGATTAGTATAATGAATGTCACTGATTTTGGGACCATTTTATCAAGCTTTGCACAACTCCGTAAGAATTCCGTCCCATTAATTCTGGCAGAAATCATCATCTATATTATAAACGCCAAGTGGCCTCTGTGTGTGCATGATTATGTGTATGCGTCTTGGGAATCACACAAAATCCAGGAAGAGCTGACTGCTGCAGTTTGGCTTATTAATGTATTTTTGATCAAGGAAGAGACTAGCGAAAACAGCAAGTTGATAGGACCAGTATTTTGGGAGATATTAGTAATTTTGGAATATAATAGCCTTACAATCACGTTGCTATGGCCAAAATGCTTTGGCGGTGACTGCTGGACAAATGCGGTACAGCATGCACGAATACACAACAGAATAAAAACTACCACATCTAGAACGCGCTAGTACTAAATTATGTTTCTTTGTATTGTTGTACGAACCTGGTTTTCCAGCACACAATAGCTCAGTTTCCAATCAATCCCAAAAAGACACCAAATCTGAAAAATACTATTGATAACATTACAAAATGCTATGTAAGTGTTGTCTTTAGGCTGTTACAATGTCATCGCTAAGGTTTGGCTGATTTTTAGCACAAAAATAACACCGTTTGTATTAGAAAAACATTATATGAGTAGATAAAAATAAACTATAAATGGTGAATATTACAAGAATAAACAGGGTTTACTAGTTTGGTGAACACTGGTCTAATGTGCCACAGTCCACAGAGTTTGTAATTTCATACTTTTCACTTTCTCAGGTTGTCCCAAACATGAGGACGCCAAACAACCATAACAAGTACGTGAACATCTCATTTTAATCCTCTTCAGAAATCCACCAGTATCAGGCTGGTCTTTTTAGTTAAACCTCTGACTTTGCTTTTAGGTACAATGTGAAAAAAAAAATCTGTAATTTAACAGAATTTTTACCGTTTATTTTTACAGATTTTTCCTGTACAGGACAATATCAATGAAATGACAAAAATAGACTGTGATTTTACATGTCAAATGTAAAATAACATGAAAAAACGGTAACTGTGAATGACCATAAAATTTCCATTTTTTTGAAAGAAATTTTTTTTCTTTTTTCACAGAAAAATACAGTTAAAATACATTTGCAAATGTATCATAATTTCAGAAAAATGTATGTTCTATTTATGAGATTAAACTGTTAATTTAAAGTTTAATACTGTAAAAAAAAAAAAAAAAACCGAGATAAAATTACTGACAATTAACCGTGGAAGAAGTATTTGTTCTGTAAGTTTAACAAGACTTGTTTGTTAATTGTGTAATTACGGGAGGTTTCACAACAAAAATGTTGAATAAGTGTGTTTTTGTGAATGTATAACACGTATAAGCACTGATAAACTGTCCAAATACAGTTTTTATCAGTGGATTGTACAACTGAGTCTCATGTCATTTAACCACAACACTTCACATATTCTTAAATTAGCAGGAGAATATTGTAAATATAAACGGTGGTTATCTGTATTATGACAGTTTTTAAAAGTAAAGATAATGTTGTGGTATGTTAGCTGCATTGCATTGTGGGTATTGGGCATGTTGTTGATTATGTGTTCTTTTTCTGTGCAGGGGTTCAGCAGGGTTGCAGTGTTAGTGTAAATTTGGGGTTAATATGTGTATGCTAATGTTTATTGGCCTTTTTGTGTTTGTTTTTGTATTTTTGTTCAGGCGCATCATGAGTGAAAACCATAGGCTGAACAATGCCTTTCCTGTTCATTGACAATAATTAAGTTCACTCTAAAGTCAAACATTAAATACACTGAATTAATAGCATGTTTTGTGGTATTTCAGTTGCACAACAGCTGACATGATCTGCAGCCTGTGTAACTTTGTCAAAATTGTACTTCTTTAATAAGGAGTTACCTGAGAAAGCCACATGATTTAATGTGAAATAACCTAGAAATATAATGGTCACACTTTATATCAACTAAAATCAATGGTAAACTGTTGGAAATAAAATCCAGACAGCTATTTTATTTACATTTAATTGACAGGTTTTGAAAGAAAAATCAGATGTTTTTATGTGTGGTATATCTTTTTTTTTTTTTTTTTTTTTTACATCAAATATTAATTGATACACAAGTTTTTAAGATAAAATTATGTGATAAACACAGACTAATAACAGATTTTCTGCTATTTTAAGCCCTATTTATTTTATAACAATGTTCATCCATATTTATAGGTAATTTGATTATATTAATACATGTAAATATTCCTTATTAACCCTTTCATGCACAAATTATGAGAACCTTAATCAAATTTTTGTGTGTTGAGTGTTTTTATTCCTCTTTAGGCATGAAAAAAAAAACAAAAAAACAATGCGATTAAAAATTTTCTTCTGAAAAATAAATAATAATAATAATTTAAAATAAATAAATAAATAAAAATACATTAAAAAAATTATAATGAAAAAACAAAACAAAACTGTTTTTCATGAAGTTGCAAAAATGCCCACTCAACTGGACACCACATGTTTAATTTTTGACGCACAGAAACATGTATTTACTGATAAATTGTGTGAAAACTATGGGGAGGGCTTGTGATTCTGGGGCTTTATGCTCAGGAGAGATCTACATAATGTTACCAATTCATGTCAGAAAAGATATGTAGTGTCTTAAAGCTTTAATAAAGCTACATGTAAAAAACAACAACAACAACAAAGTAAAGAAAAACAAATTCCATGAATATACAAGAGAACAGCTGTAGAATAGCTGTCCACTGTAGTGACCAGTGTGCATGAAAGGGTTAAACATTAAAAAGTAAAAAAAAAAAAAAAATGCAAAATGTCACGTAAATTTAGGGCAAAACACTGTATTTTAAGTATGGAAAATTACCGTATTTTTATGAGACGGTTATTTTCCGTTGTTTAACAGTATTTTTTCAGCACCCCTGCTGCCGGAATAATACTGTTATTTTACTGTTTTTTTTTTTTTTTTACAGTGTACATTCTAACAGGCATAGCCACACCCTGTTAGCTCTGTGCTGGCGCTGTAGATAGAAGGTAAAACAGATCTGTGTTTTTTGGCTAGTTCAGGGTGCAGGATGTTGCGACAGTGCATATGCAAAACAGTGTTGGGAGAAAAATTGTTTTAGTGGAGCGTGTTCTCATGAGGAAGCGCACCGTGCTATTTAAATAACTAAATCCATACATACAAAAGAAAGCTGCACATAAAAAGAGGTGTATCTTTGTCAAAATTTGCTATATCCAGGGTGTAGTTGGAGCTCAGAGGTTGTTGATCTTTCCTGTAGCGAGGGGGACTTTCAAAGGATTAATGCACAAATAGCAGAGGGAAGGAGAAAGACTGTTCTACCGCCGCACAATAGAATTATTCATCCTTATTCCGACAGAGCACTTCCAGCAAGCACAGAGTAGGTTTACGGCTCCAGCCATGTTGTTGCCATTTGAGAGGAATTCTCAAAGATCCATTTATATTTGCATAATTCTGGGGTCTTAGTTAAAAACTGCTCTATTGTTACAGGGTCTCGTGTGTTATTGATCCCCATGTGAAAACAGAAGCTCACACGCCAGCTGAGCACTCAGGTGTGTACTCTAGGTTAGCACGTACAAAAGCACACATCAACACAAAAAACAACAACACATTAGAGTCATGCAGCTGTATATCCAACTTCAATTCTGTTTTTTTTTTTTTTTTTTTGCTACAATATGTGCCCCACGTATGGGTCCAGCAACCCAGTGCAACTTCATTGGAAGCGTCTGAAAACCCTCAACTTGTTATCCACCACAGATAAACAATCATCCACTCTCATTCATGCCTATGGGCAGTTTCTAGTATGTGTAATGTGGGACCAAAACAATGTTCACAAAGCAAAAAACAAACCACGCACATAAACACAAGCAGAGGTAGAAAATCCCAGCCACGGAAAGTCCAGGGCCAGGAATCAAATAGCATTTCTTGTGCTGTGAGGCAGCGGTATGAACGCTGAGCCAAAGCCTGGAAATGTAGATTTTACAGGTTTTTGCCAAGACACACAAATGACACATGTAGAGGACAGCTGCTGTCTGTAAGTCACATTTATTCCTTCAGTGTGGTGAAGGTGAAGAGGAGACCAACATGTATCTTGCAGTGGCGGCTGCTCGTCTTTCAGACAGGGGAAGCTCATTGTCGGCTTACATCAAAAAAAAAAAAAGTCAAGTTATTTAAACATACATTTGTCCCTCCGTTCCTTTTTAAGAAAATGCTCAGTGACCTTATCGTACACAGTAGGCGTCTTTTCCAGGGACTGGACCAGTGTCCTCTCTGCTCAGATTGCTTTGGCCCAGTGTGTTGTGGGTGTCAGACTTCAGCCTTTTTAAACAGATGCTCCTTTCACTGTGACCTAGCCGACAGTTTGATTGATTTAACTATCTACAAAACGATATTAAACTCGAACAAGAAATGATTAAATTATGGAACTGAAACAAGAAAACAGTGAAATTATGTTAAATTGAAACAAGGAAGTACAAGTGTGTTTTATTTACAGTGCAAGAAATGAATGAGTAATTTCGTAGTGATTTCTCTCTCGATTTCGCAGCAGAATGTGTGACGGTATTAAACTGAACTGTGTCAGTGAAGGAGGAGATCTGAAAACAGCTGTCAATCAAACGGGATTCAGCCTTTCGACCGATCCTCCAATCAGCACGTGAGATTCTGGCGTCCGGCCCGGCCGAGCTCCGCCCACAGCTCCATTCACCCCCCAGAGAAGCCCGGCATCCGGGGGCGGGACAACATCGTGGCATTTATCCAATTACCGTCCAGTTTAGAGGCAATGAAAAAAACAGTTCCACTCAGTCCCATTGAAGCCCAGAGACGGACACAGTCTACGGACAAATGCACTGAGCAGAGATGGAGGAGAAAACACAGACACGGGAATGGAGGAGAAGTGAACAACATCGCATCCGTTGATTTGTGATAAAACTGATTCTGAACGAACTCATCTTAAAGATGAACGTGTTCTAACACATTTGTAGTCAATAAAATGTCAACACAACAGTACATATTTAACCATTTAATTTTCGTAATTTTAGGGGAAGTCGGGCTTCCCTTGCAGTCTGTGAGAAATCGCCACTGGTATTTTATTACCGAGTGGAGAAGACAGAGAAAAAAAAAAAAGACTAGTATGTAAAACCATTTGATGCCAGATGTGCAGACTTTGACAAGGTGAGTGGTGACATTAAGAAATGTGTTCATTCATAATGTATGAATGCATCTGTGCTCGTCACACATGTTAACATACATACTAATTCACCTCAGTGGGTTAGATGTGTATGTTCTTCAGCGGATGAAGGTGTGACGGCTGCCACCAAATTGAAAGCGTCGACTGCTGGAGGGAAATATTAAGGCAACTGTGATGAATGAGCCAAGTGCAGTTTACAACATGTAAACATGCATGGCCGACCTGCTATATCTCCAATCCATTAGCGATCATCCAACTCTGCATCAAAGCTGTTTGTTTGTTTTCGTCCCCCTCTCCTCCATTTTGTGGCCCAGCTTGCCCGCAACCCTCCAAGAATCACTACCTTTTTTCGTTTTCCAATTTCAGCGGCTTCCTCTGGAGCGAGGTTTGATGAATGTCGCTCACATTAGGGTGACCTCCGAGATAACCCCTCCTTTCTTTTCCAAGAAAATTCATCAGGCAGAGTCGGCCAGCCCCAGGGATATGTGATTCAGCACTCAAGGTGAGTGTTTGTCACATAGGCTTCAGATGGCCAGATACTGGCGAGGACAGAGATGTGCTCTTCTTAGGCTCCTATATCTGTACACAAACTAGACATGGATGCCTCGTATCCATACATAACCATAAAGAAATGACTTATATAACCTGAAAAACAAATTAATCCTTTCAGCTCAACTCTTTATCAGGCAAGTGACTATTTTTAGTAATTTCTGCAAAAATTATCCCTTTCATGCATAGTGGTCACTACAGTGGACAGTTACTCTACAGCTTTACTCTTGTATATTCATGGGTTTTGTTGTTTTAGTTCCATATCAACCAACACAGTGGACACTTATGCATCATCTCATAAACTGCAATTCATACCATTACTGTAACTTTGCTGTTCTTGGTTGGTTCTTGAGTGGAAATCAATTGTTAATATTTATTTTTTACATATTATCTCCATGAAGTGAGTAATAACTAGTATTAGAAAATGTTAAAATGTGAGAAAACATCATATTAGCTGCATTGAACATGGTTTCATTTCACTGTTTTCATATCACTGTATGATATTGGGTTTTAAATACATGTTTCTTTGCTTCAAGAATAAAATTCATGGTGTAGCTGAGTGGACATTTTTGTAACTCCATGAAAAACAGGTTGATTTAAAAAAATAATAAATAAATTCAATCACATTATTATTTTTCATGCCTAAAGAGGAATAAAAACACTCAGGAAAAAAAATTGTGATTAAGGTTCTAATAATTCATGCATGAAAGGGTTAAATACGGGGCCAATCCCGTGCCTCAGTGAGGTCAAGACGGATGTTGTTTTTTATAACACTATACACTGATTCAGGGAGTTTTTATAGACATTTTGGCGCTGTACATAGTGAATATGAGGGATTTTTGCCAGTTTATGACCTTATAACAGACGTTTTATTGCATGTGTTTACTTTTTAGTAAGTGCTGCTTGGATGTTTTAGGGCAAGACGAGGGAGACTGTTGTCATGCCAACCGACAACGAGGAGGACGATAATGTTCAATAACACACTAAGGTTGAAGTGTTGAATTTCAGAGTATTTCAGTGAGTGCCCTACAAAGGCTGAAGGTGTCTATATAATGCCAGTACTGACATATATATTAACAGATATTACTACTCATTTGGTAGTTTTAATTAACAGTGACATTTTTTAATCTTGTAGACAGTTTGAAATAGTGTGAGTACATGTTCAGTATACATTTGTCAGCTGCCAGCATTGTGCAGCTTTCATATAATTAGTGCTGCTGTTGCTTTGTGCGTGGGAGGGTTCACATGTGGGCAAGTGTGAAAGCAAGTAACCATCGTTTAAAGATTGCACTCTGGTATTGTCAGATGTTAAATTAAAGAACGGAAGATGAAAGAAAGAAAGAAAAGAAAGAAAGAACAGAAATAATATAATTTGCATGCATGACTTCACTAAACTAGGCTCAGGAAATGTAGAGACTGAGATTCCCCGTTTGGCCATTACCCTGCAGTCTGAACCTGAGCTGTATTTTATAGAAAAGGATTTTAAAAAAAAAATCATTTAGACAATAGAGATGACAAGAAACACTAATGCTGCGTTTCTACTACGTGGAACCAGCTCGACTTGGCTCACCTCGACTCGGTATTCCTGGAGAGCGCTTCCATTACAAGATACTACTGACTTTACAGTACCTGGTCGTCATAGCGATGCAGTGCGTTACTTCTGTGTCATTCTGAGAGTTGCTGATAAACTCGCTTGCTGCATGTTGTCTCGTCTGAATTTTTACGTCAGCCACCAAAGACTGAATCTCCTCAACCGACCATGGTGTAGTTTTGGGCTGTTATCATGTGGATTCATGTACCGCTATATTTACTGTCCACTTCCACATCTGTTTTTTTGTAAAATGGCAGGTCACAGAGAAAACTGTCTGACCAATCAGTGGTCTGCAGTGTGTACACGTTATGTTTTAGTATCTGGTCCCCAGTCCTGGAACCTCGGTGGAGGTGATACCAAAAAAGTAGTACCGGGTACCAGATTCCAGGTCCTTTTTCGTAATGCAAACGCAAAAAAGGCCGAGCCGATTCGAGTCGAGTCGAGCCGATACCACGCAGTGGAAACGGGGCATAAGGCTATATTCAGACTACAGGCAAATGTGGCCCAAATCCGATTTTTTTGCCCATATGTGACCTGTATCTGACCCAGACCACTTTCATATGTGGTCCTAAATGTGATACGTGTCTGATATTTTACAATGTGGCTTCAGTCTGAACAGCCAGGTCGCATTTATCCAACCTTTGCGTCATTGAAATGCAACAAACGCCACAATTCTGCATCCCTCCATATTTACTTCCGTAAACTCAGTGCATGCCTGCGTGGTCATGTACTACGTCAGGACCAGTTTTGTGCATGTGGGTCACTTCAGGGTCGAATTCAGTTCATGCTCAAAACTGATAGAAGTTGCATTTAACCCTTTCATGCATGAATTATGAGAACCTTAGTTGAGTTTTTTTTCCTGAGTGTTTTTATTCCTCTTTAGGCATGAACAAACAATGCAATTTAATTTTTTTTAATAAACCTGTTTTTTATGAAGGTAGATTTTTGTCTTTATTGCTTCAACAACAACAAAAAAATTCAATAAAAAACAGTAAATGCAAAAAAAAATAAAAAAAATTACGATCCAAAAAATTGCATTTGAACACTTTTTTTCTTTGATTGAAGTGATTTTTTTTTTTTTTTACTGATTTTTTTAATTTTTTTTTTTTTTTTTTTACGAAAATATTTTTTGGTTAAAGCCTTAAAGAAACAAATCTACCTTCATAATTTTTTGTGGAGTTCCAAAAATGTCCACTCCACTGGACATCATGTGTTTCATTTTTGAACATCAGAAAGAGATATTCAAAATCAAAAAAATGTTAATGCAGCTAATCTGATGTTTTCTCACATTTTATCATATGCACAATTTTTATTAGCAAATGATTTACACTCAAACATGTTACTGCAGATCAGGTTTATCAAGAACAGCAAAGTTATAGTAATGGTATGAATGTCAATGTATGAGATGGTGCAAAAGTGTCCACTGTGTTAACTCATATCGAACTAAAACAACAAAACCCATGAATATATTAGAGAACAGATGTAGAATAGCTGTCCACTGTAGTGACCAATATGCATGAAAGGGTTAATGTGTAATACGAAGGAGCACACAAAAAAAAGGGATTTCACCAAAAAAATCTGAATTGCGCATTAAGACCTGCTGTCTGAGCGTAGCCTAAGTTGGACTAAAGTCTATGTAAAAGTACCATAGCCTGTATGTTAACCCTGTAGGTGCCAGAGTTTTATTTATTTATTTTAGATATTCTGTTTTGATATCATGATTTCATAACGTTGTCTGTTTCATTCAGTAATGTTGCTTGTAGCAATATTGCAACTTTGATGCTTAAACAGCTTTTTTTTTTTTTTTTTTTTTTATCAGGGTTGCATTCATGAATGTTCAAACTCAAAACTGATAGAAGTCGCATTTAATGTGTAATATGAATGAATACACAAAAAAATTGGATTTCACCAAAAAAACTGAATTGTGCATTTTGGCCTGCTGTCTGGACATGACCTAGGACTCCAAAAAAGGGCATTTTTTCAACTGTAAAAAAAACTTGCATTGGATTACACTCAGGAAATACACACTATCAAACATTACACATTAACCTGAAAACACAAACATCAGAAAGAATTAGAGTAATGGTTGTATTTTATGTGTTAGGTCTTCACATAAATCAAGATTTTCACTGTAGAATAACACATACACACATACATATATGTGTGTGTGTTTGTATATTTAGAGCTTTATATATATTTATATATTTTTCTTTTAATGTTGTATTGATCATTTCTTTCCTGCTACTTGTTATTATACTGGAATGGAGCGACTGCAACACCCAATAATTTCCTCCTCAGATTAATAAAGTATTCTGATTCTGATATTCATCTTTTTTATTGAAATGCATAATCAATACGATAATCATGACCAAGCACAAAGAAAAGAAAAGAATCAGCTTCGTGTCTGCTTTTGTGGCAGTTCCCAAATGACCCCCCCCCCCTCCTATTTTTACCCTTTCTTAAGTGATTTATCACCATTTACTCTAATATTAGGCTCAGTATTTTGCATTTTTAAGTGAAAATCAGGTATTTCCCTATTTTAATGTACTAATTATGTAGATGTTTATTAAAGATTAAAGTTGAAAACAGAGACAACTGAAGAAAAAGATGCATTATTATGCAAAATCTATCATTAATTGAACATAAACCAAGTGTTTCCATTCACTGTCATTGATCCAACTCCATGGGTTTTACTGGTGAATCAACGTTGTAGAAGATGACGGTGTTTCCATGTTCACTACGGAGCCTCTGAACGTCCAAATGGGTCATATCTGATGACCATGAAAAGATGACAAACTGCATTTTACACCAGTTATTGACGTGTATTGATAGGATTAGTGGTTCAACAGATATTAAACATTTTGTGTCAGTGAAAGATTTCGGTCTCTGATGGAAGTTTCAGTCTTTATGGGTTCCTACACTTGCAGAATTGTGAAGGTTCCAGTGCTCTTTCTCCTCATCAGTCTTTTCCTTCAGATATGTCTACCTTGATCTATTTTTCCAACAACAAAATCATACCAAAGCTGCCTCTTTTGTCTCAGTAACAAAACTAAAATAAGACACCTGGATGGACTTCAGCTGAAAGACTAACACAGAGACGGCATGGAGAATGACAACAAAATGAATTGTATTCTGGCACTTTGGCAATTGTTTGAAGGGTGAGATGATGGAGCTCCAGTTTTCATTCTTCCCACACTGGAAAGCCACTTCATCAGTGTGATGCCTTTGGCATTACTGCACAAACCCATGCAGACAGGTTAGTGATGCCTGGACGCACAAATCCATTACGGTTAGTCTGATTTAGAGATGTGGGAAACAAAGCGGACTTACCTGCACTTGGAGCAAAGCCAGACTTGTTTATGATTGACTGTGTTCAAAGTTTTGACATGTAACTTCAGTTTTGACCAGTGAACCTCTGCTATAAAAAAGGGAAGCTGTAAATCCAGGTGGAAATCTTATCTGAGGGTGGATTGTCTATGCGTTGTGGTTAGATCAACAAACTTGTCAACTTGTGGTTTCCAGTCATCTTCTGGTCCCCACTCTACCTGGAAACATGGAGACTAAAGTTGGGAGAAAGCAGCAGAGTCCTGTCTGGGATTTATTTGAATATGACGGAGAAGAAGAGAAAAGATACGACAAAACTAGAATTAATACTAAAACTAAGCATTTAGGAAAAAATGAAAACTAATAAAAACTAGCAAACTTGTTTTAAAAACGAATTAAAACAAACTGAATTAGAGGAAAAAAAAGAAGTCTGTAAATTCTGTAAATTGACTTCGAGTCTGGTTTTGACCAACTCTATATATAAAATGTCAAGAGATAACTTTTTTTTTTGTGATCTGGCGCTATATAAATAAAATTTTGATTGATTGAGTGATTTAATTGGTTTTCCCCTGTAAGTCGCTTTGGAAAAAGCGTCTGCCAAATGCGTAAACATAAACATAAATAAAACTAAATTATAATGAAAAATCCAAAACTATTAGAACCTTGGTGTGGATTATATGTTAAAAACAAATATAACTTTAAGTAAATGTTACAAGGTAAAAGGTAAGACATATAAAGAAAAGAACCCATACTAACTTAAGAGCATACAAATAAAAATCTGAAAAAATAGTCAAGGTGTCATCAAACTCAGTGATTTATTTTTGACATGACATGATTTATTGGTTTACTCCATGAACATGATGGATCAGTCCAAACTTCTGAGGACCAAAGCCCAGACACTATCAGCTGTTTGATCATTTTGTTTTGTACTATGCATAGTTATTTTCATTCATTTTCTACAACACTACCTTTATCTAGTATCCAGGCATGAATGTGTCCAACTCAGTCACATTTAAAGGGGTCATATTTTGCTGAACCCACTTTTATTAGTCTTTGGTTCATTTATTTGTGTATTTAGACCCTAATAGTTCATAAAGTTTGAATTTGAACCCTCCAGCTGCTGCAAAGATATCTGTATATTCATTTTGGCAAAAATCGACTGGATTTCTACAACCTGTTTTAATTCCTGCTTAATTAGTTACATCTATAACTAATCACATCTTGACATTTGCACATATAAGGTCCAGACTTCCGACGAACATTTCTCAGAGTACGACATAATTGTTTATCAGCAGCAGCGGTTGTAGTCCAAACTGAAAATATGTCCAAACTTCGATCCAATTACCTAAAATGTTCAGTTGTTGGTTGAACAGGACAGAGCAGCACAGCCAACAACCTGGAGGGGGTGGGGCTTGAAGTGGCTCATTTGCATTTAAAGGGCCAGCGCTCAAAACGACCTCTCAGGTGTCATTACTCAGAAATAGGGTTGAAGATGGACCTGTGGAGTTGAATTAATGAAGAATTCAGACCCAAGCAGAGCATTTACAGTCTATGTAGACCACAGGGAAATGTTTTAAAATGTATAATTCCAAACCGCCACCAGCGCCCAAAACCATTTACTGATCTAAAATGATTAACCTGTTTAACCCTGACCATATTTTCAGGGGAAAAACACCTAAACAGACATACCCAAAGTAAATGAAGAATTACTTCACAATAATAAGGTTCATATGGATGTTCTTGGTGTCTATGGACATTTAGAGACCTCACAGAATCTATTCCCATTGTCTAAAATATTGTATCTATTACTCTGCCTGAGTAAACTGTAACAAACTAAAAGAGAAACTGGAATTTTTTATCCTCGCCTGTTTTTTTTTGGCTGGATTGACAATGATATGCATAAATTAATTGTTTGTGTTGGAGATTTTTTAATAGCGTATATTTCACCCCACAAAGATTAAAAACTAAAATACACTTTTGATGTACTTTTATTAACATTAGGGTCTAAACTTTGAGCAAAAGTTGAAAAAAACATCCATTGTCCTGATTTATTATATTTTTATAGTAGATGAATATTAATCTAATTTTTTTTCGGCCCGTGGGCGGGCTGATAGGGCTAAAGGGGTTTTTAATAACTTCTGAACCGCTAAACCTATTAATATATTGAAATAATTGGTGTAAAATGTAGTTCGTCATCATTTCATGATTATCAGATATGACCCATTTGGACGTTCAGAGGCTCCATAGTGAACGTAGAAACACCATCATCTTCTACAACATATGCCGCATTTCCACTACATGGTACTGGCTCTACTTGACTCGACTTGGCCTTTTTGCGTTTCCATTATGAAAAAGGTACCCGGTACTAGTATTTTGGTATCATCTCCACCAAGGTTCCAGGACTGGGGAACAGATACTAAAACATGACGTGTAAACACTGCAGACCACTGATTGGTCAGACAGTCATCTCTGTACAAAAAACAGATGCAGAAATTTACAATAAATATAGCGGTAGGTTAATCCACATGATGACAGCCTAAAAAACTACACCATGGTTTGTCGAGGAGGTTCAGACGTAAAAATTCAGCGTGAGCTTGACGAGAGAACACGCAACGAGCGAGTTTATCAGCGACTCTCTGAGCAAACGACACAAAGTAACGCACCACATCGCTAAAACATCGAGGTACTGTAAAGTCGGTAGTATCCTGTCATGACCTGGCTCAAAAGGTCACAACAAAAAGGGGAGACCACACCATGTTCAACTTTACAAATTATCTTTATTGAAAATACTTAATCAAATTGAATAATCAAACAAATCTTAAATAACTCAATTGAACCAAATTAAAGATCTAATTATATGAGGTGTGGAAGTCAGTTAAATCAGTGGTGTAGGATATGCATGAGTGAAAATAGTGTGTGTGAAAGTGTTGTAAGTTGCAAGGAAAGAAATGAATTAACCTAACCAAACATAACCCAACAAAAGCCGTGGATACCTGGGAGGAGGTCAGGTATGGGAGAGAGTCAGAGAAAGAATGAGTGACTGGAGGAGTTTAAATAATCTCTGCACACCGGGCCCAGGTGTGCAGCATTACTAACGAGCTGCAACTCAGTCACCAGCTGGAAACACCTCCAAGCTGACGTCACAACCTGACAATCATCACAATCCTGTAATGGAAACGGTCTCCAGAAATAGGACCTGGTACCCGCGTCAAGCCGAGCCGAGCTGAGCCAGTTCGGTAGTATCCTGTAATGGAAACGGCCTCCAGGAATAAGACCTGGTACCCAAGCCGAGTCGAGCCGAGCCTGTTCTATGTAGCGGAAACGCAGCAATTGATTCACCGGTAAAACCCATGGAGTTGGATCAATGACAGTGGATGGAGACACTTGGTTTATGTTCAGTTAATGATAGATTTTACTGAAAAAGTAATTTCTTCTTCAGTTTTTTCTGTTTCTGATATAATAACCCACAACTTTACTGTGAGCCTTTATGAACATGTACATGATCAGTGAATGAAATACAGGAAAATACATTATTTTCAGAGAAAAAAATACAGAGGATGAAATAAAAAATAAATGGTGATAAATCACTTAAGAAAGGTTAAATGTAGAGAAATATTAATTTGGGAGCTGCCGCAAAGATAGCACCGGGTCTTTATGGGTTGAAAAAGCAAAATATCACTCCACTATCACTTTAAAGCTGATACAGAATTTGTTAAATTCAGCTGGATTAACCCATAAAGACCCAGTCCCACTTTTGTGATAGTTCCCAAATGAACTTTTCTCGATATCTAACCTTTCTTTAGTGATTTATCACCATTTATTATAACATTATCTTATGTATTTTGCATTTTATCAGTATAAATCAGGTATTTTTTTTTGTTTAATTTACTGATCACTGAAAGATGTTCATAAAAACTCAGATTAAACTTGAAGGTTATAATATTAAAAACAGGAAAAACTGCAGAAACAGTTATTTTTCAGTAAAATATTTCTCATTCTCTGTATGAACCCATAAAGACCCAGAGTTACTTTTGTGGCTGTTCTTAAATTCATTTTTCTCTCTATTTAACCTTTCTAAAGTGATTTATCACCATTTATTATGATATTATCCTCTGTATTTTGCATCTTTTCAGTCATATTCATAAAAGCTCAGAGTAAAAAAAGAGGGTTATTATATCAGAAACATAGAAAACTGAAGAAAAAGTGACTTTCAGCAAATTAACTGAACATAAACCAAGTGTGTTCATCCACTGTCATTGATCCAACTCCATGGGTTTTACTGGTGAATCAATGTTGTAGAAGATAACAGTGTTTCCATGGTAACTACGGAGCCTCTGAATGTCCAAATGGGTGTTATATGATGACCATGAAAAGATGAATAACTGTATTTTGCACCAATTATTTACATGGATAGATAGGATTAGTGGATCAAAGGGTATTAAACAGTTCAGATCAGTAGATGCTTTAGGTCACTGGTGGATGTTTGGGTCTTTATGGGTTAAATACGTTCCTCCTAAACCACAGTGCATCGAACTGTCATCACACAAACAAAGCACTAGATGTGAACGCAGCATTAACATATTGTATCATTGACATTTATGTTAATATGGCCCATTAGTAAGTAAACACTTGAACATTTACATATTTAGTTCATTCGAGGCTGCGTTCATATCCAGTGGATGAACGTAAAGACATTCAGCTCAAACATTTAGCTCAGTGGTCTTCACTTTTTTGGGTTTATTTTCTATGACAGCTACACTGGCAGCACAAGTCAACAAAAGTGCATGTTTTGACATCTTATTACTGCCATAACAGTACAGCTGTTTTGTGTTTTTCCCGGTATTATGTGGATTGACTGTGCCGTCTTATAAATATTGGCTGCCATGCAAACTGACAATTAAAGCTTCGAGAATCACATGCAGCAGACTCTTGGGCCTGAATCTAAATGTTCAGGTTTGTATATTGCTATTTAACCCTTTCATGCATAGGTCACTACAGTGGACAGTTCTTCTCCAGCTATTCTCTTGTATATTAATGGGTTTTGTTGTTTTAGTTCCATATCAGCCAACACAGTGGACACTTACGCATCATCCCATACACCACAGGTGTCAAACCTGCGGCCCGGGGGCCAAATCCGGCCTGCCAAAGGGTTCATTCTGGCCCCTGGGATGAATTTGTGAAATGCAAAAATTACTGAAGACATTAATAAGAAAGGATGTTAAAATCATTTGAGGTCATTTCAGTCTAAAGTGGATAAGACCAGTAAAATACTAGAACAATAACCTATAAATAATGAAAACTGTGAATTTGTCTCTTTGTTTTAGTGTAAAAAAGTAAAATTACACAAAAATGTTTACAGACTAGTCTTTTACAAAAAAATATTAATATCTGAAATGTCTTAAGAGAAGCATGTGGAATTTTACTAATATTCTCTATTTAATGTTTTGCGTATTTGTAGATCCACTAGGATCTCTAAGTTGTGATTCACATGTATAAATGATAAACTAAGGTGTAATATTGTTAACATTGTACTTATTTTACTAAAGAATTTTCAGCTTGTTCATATTTGTTCATGTTATGTTCAAGTACACTTTGTGGATATAAACATTTTCATTACAGAATTTACTTTTTACACTTAAAAGTTGTTATCCTATTACTTATATTTTACCAGTCCGGCCCACTTTATATCATATTGGGCTGAATGTGGCCCCTGGACTAAAATGAGTTTGACACCCCTGCCATACCCTGACATTCAGACCATTACTGTAACTTTGCTATTCCTGATAAACCTGATCTGCACAAACATGCTTGAGTGTAAATCAATTGTTATTTGCTGGACAAAAAGTTTTTTTTTTTGCATATTATCTCCATGAAGTGAGTAATTACTAGCATTAGAATGTGTTAAAATGTGAGTAGACATCAGATTAGCAGCATTAAAAATGTTTTTATTTCATTGTTTTCATATCACTTTCTGATATTGGGTTTTAAACACATGTTTCTTTACCTCAAAAATTAAATGCATGGATATTTTTGTAACTCCATAGAAAAAAAACTCAATCACATTGTTTTTTTCATGGCTAAGGAGGAATAAAAACACTCAAAAAATAAATCTTGACTCAGGTTCTCACAATTCATGCATGAAAGGGTTAATGTGGAATTTTACAAACAGAAAATTCCTACATTTGCCAGCAACATAACCCAGTATTCCCATATCCCCTATACCACAGGTGTCAAACATGCGGCCCAGGGGCCAAAACCGGCCCGCCAAAGGTTCCAATCCGGCCCGCAGGATGAATTTGCAAAGTGCAAGTTAAGGCATCAAACTCAAAAATAACACTGGGTTACAAAAAAATGTTTTTTGCAAGTTGTCTAGGTTTTTTCAACTGAATTAGGACCATTTTGCACCGCTAAATCCAAAAATGACATCTGTTTTTCTCAATCAGGTCAGGTTTTTTTTGCTAATTTGATTTGGAAAAATTTGATCTTCTCACAAAATATAATAATTAATACCAAAATACGATTGGTAAGCACACTTTATGAAACTTATGACTTAATTCCTGTTAGGTACAATGGTGTATTCACCGCAGATGTAGCAGAATACGTCAGGCTTATTTTTGCAAGATCTTCTAGTCGAAGCCATTTCATTCACCTGTAATATTAAAAAAAAAACAATCATAAATTGGCAAAAGTAAAATCTTCAGGACTCGTTTATTGCAAGAAATATGAAAGAATTTTGTATCATATGATGTGAAAATGCCCATAAATGTAAAAATGTTAAAAAGCCAATATGCAGCATAGTTCAGAAAGTTGACCTGATTGAGCAAAATTAATGTAATTTTTGGATTCAGCACACCAAAATTATCCTAAATCAGCTCAAAAAAATTTGTTGTTGACCAGTGTAATATCATAATAACCTATAAATAATGACAACACCAATTTTTACTCTTTGATTTTTACTGCAAAAAACATTCAGTTATGAAAATGTTTACATTAACAAACTATCCTTTAACAATAAAATGTGAATAACCTGAACAAATATGAACAACCTGAAATGTCTAAAGAAAATTAAGTGTAATTTTAACAATTTTCTGCCTGTTACTGAATGTTTTATGCTTTTGTAGATCTGATCTGTAATGCATATGAATGAAAAGTCAAGCCAAAATATTGATGAGATTGCACTTATATTTCTTAACAAATTTCATTTTTTTCAGGTTATTCATATCCTTTTTGTTTGGATAGTTTATAAAAGTAAATATTGGTGTAATTGAATGTCATTTTTTTGCGCTAAAACAATTTGGAGTTGTCATTATTTATTGGCTATCATGCTATTATTTTACTGGTCCGGCCCACTGCAGATTAAACTGGGCTGAATGTGGTCCCCGTAAGAAAGTGAGTTTGACACCCTTGCCCTATACCAAGTAAAATCAAAAAGTATGTTGGATATTGTTGGGAAATAATTCACAGTGTTACATCATTAGGCACTTTGGAACATTCTAGGAACTATCAGGAGACTGAGGACAAATACCAACTATTTTGCAAGACAAAAGGTTTTCATTAGTTGTGAGCAGAGGTGGGAAGTAATGAAGTATTGCTGTACTTAAGTAGATTTTTTAGGTATCTGTACTTTACTTGAGTATTTATTTTTCTGGCAACTTTTTACTTTTACTTCCTACATGTTTGAATAAATATCCATACTTTATACCTCTAACATTCTCAGAATAGGCTCATTACAAATTAAATGGATGTGACAGTGTGGAAAATACGTCACTTCAGAGGAAAAATCAGTGGAGGAGAGAAGGAGCACAGGCTGTGACCAGGGTCAGTACCAGAGTCCAGTACGGGGTCAGTACCAGAGTCCTGTACGGGGTCAGTCCTGTACAGGGTCAGTACCAGAGTCCAGTACGGGGTCAGTACCAGAGTCCTGTACAGGGTCAGTACCAGAGTCCAGTACGGGGTCAGTACCAGAGTCCTGTACGGGGTCAGTCCTGTACAGGGTCAGTACCAGAGTCCAGTACGGGGTCAGTACCAGAGTCCTGTACGGGGTCAGTCCTGTACAGGGTCAGTACCAGAGTCCAGTACGGGGTCAGTACCAGAGTCCAGATTGGGGTAAGTACCAGAGTCCTGTACGGGGTCAGTACCAGAGTCCAGTACGGGGTCAGTACCAGAGTCCTGTACGGGGTCAGTCCTGTACAGGGTCAGTACCAGAGTCCTGCACGGGGTCAGTCCTGTACAGGGTCAGTACCAGAGTCCAGTACGGGGTCAGTACCAGAGTCCTGTACAGGGTCAGTACCAGAGTCCAGTACGGGGTCAGTACCAGAGTCCAGTACGGGGTCAGTACCAGAGTCCAGTACAGGGTCAGTACCAGAGTCCTGCATGGGGTCAGTACCAGAGTCCAGTACAGGGTCAGTACCAGAGTCCAGTACAGGGTCAGTACCAGAGTCCTGCATGGGGTCAGTACCAGAGTCTTGCACGGGGTCAGTACCAGAGTCCTGTACGGGGTCAGTCCTGTACAGGGTCAGTACTAGAGTCCTGCACGGGGTCAGTACCAGAGTCTAGTACGGGGTCAGTACCAGAGTCCTGTACAGGGTCAGTACCAGAGTCCAGTACGGGGTCAGTACCAGAGTCCTGTACGGGGTCAGTCCTGTACAGGGTCAGTACCAGAGTCCAGTACGGGGTCAGTACCAGAGTCCAGATTGGGGTAAGTACCAGAGTCCTGTACGGGGTCAGTACCAGAGTCCAGTACGGGGTCAGTACCAGAGTCCTGTACGGGGTCAGTCCTGTACAGGGTCAGTACCAGAGTCCTGTACAGGGTCAGTACCAGAGTCCTGCACGGGGTCAGTCCTGTACAGGGTCAGTACCAGAGTCCAGTACGGGGTCAGTACCAGAGTCCTGTACAGGGTCAGTACCAGAGTCCAGTACGGGGTCAGTACCAGAGTCCTGCATGGGGTCAGTACCAGAGTCCTGTACGGGGTCAGTCCTGTACAGGGTCAGTACCAGAGTCCAGTACGGGGTCAGTACCAGAGTCCTGTACAGGGTCAGTACCAGAGTCCAGTACGGGGTCAGTACCAGAGTCCAGTACGGGGTCAGTACCAGAGTCCTGTACGGGGTCAGTCCTGTACAGGGTCAGTACCAGAGTCCAGTACGGGGTCAGTACCAGAGTCCAGATTGGGGTCAGTACCAGAGTCCTGTACGGGGTCAGTACCAGAGTCCAGTACGGGGTCAGTACCAGAGTCCTGTACGGGGTCAGTCCTGTACAGGGTCAGTACCAGAGTCCTGTACAGGGTCAGTACCAGAGTCCTGCACGGGGTCAGTCCTGTACAGGGTCAGTACCAGAGTCCAGTACGGGGTCAGTACCAGAGTCCTGTACAGGGTCAGTACCAGAGTCCAGTACGGGGTCAGTACCAGAGTCCAGTACGGGGTCAGTACCAGAGTCCTGCATGGGGTCAGTACCAGAGTCCAGTACAGGGTCAGTACCAGAGTCCAGTACAGGGTCAGTACCAGAGTCCTGCATGGGGTCAGTACCAGAGTCTTGCACGGGGTCAGTACCAGAGTCCTGTACGGGGTCAGTCCTGTACAGGGTCAGTACTAGAGTCCTGCACGGGGTCAGTACCAGAGTCTAGTACGGGGTCAGTACCAGAGTCCTGTACAGGGTCAGTACCAGAGTCCAGTACGGGGTCAGTACCAGAGTCCTGTACGGGGTCAGTCCTGTACAGGGTCAGTACCAGAGTCCAGATTGGGGTAAGTACCAGAGTCCTGTACGGGGTCAGTACCAGAGTCCAGTACGGGGTCAGTACCAGAGTCCTGTACGGGGTCAGTCCTGTACAGGGTCAGTACCAGAGTCCTGTACAGGGTCAGTACCAGAGTCCTGCACGGGGTCAGTCCTGTACAGGGTCAGTACCAGAGTCCAGTACGGGGTCAGTACCAGAGTCCTGTACAGGGTCAGTACCAGAGTCCAGTACGGGGTCAGTACCAGAGTCCTGCATGGGGTCAGTACCAGAGTCCAGTACAGGGTCAGTACCAGAGTCTAGTACGGGGTCAGTACCAGAGTCCTGCACGGGGTCAGTACCAGAGTCTAGTACGGGGTCAGTACCAGAGTCCTGTACGGGGTCCGTCCTGTACAGGGTCAGTACTAGAGTCCTGCACGGGGTCAGTACCAGAGTCTAGTACGGGGTCAGTACCAGAGTCCAGTCTGGGGTCAGTACCAGAGTCCAGTACAGGGTCAGTACCAGAGTCCTGCATGGGGTCAGTACCAGAGTCCAGTACGGGGTCAGTACCAGAGTCCAGTCTGGGGTCAGTACCAGAGTCCTGCATGGGGTCAGTACCAGAGTCTAGTACGGGGTCAGTACCAGAGTCCAGTCTGGGGTCAGTACCAGAGTCCTGCATGGGGTCAGTACCAGAGTCTAGTACGGGGTCAGTACCAGAGTCCAGTACAGGGTCAGTACCAGAGTCCTGCATGGGGTCAGTACCAGAGTCTAGTACGGGGTCAGTACCAGAGTCCAGTCTGGGGTCAGTACCAGAGTCCTGTTCGGGGTCAGTACCAGAGTCCTGCATGGGGTCAGTACCAGAGTCCAGTCTGGGGTCAGTACCAGAGTCCAGTACGGGGTCAGTACCAGAGTCCTGCATGGGGTCAGTACCAGAGTCCAGTACGGGGTCAGTACCAGAGTCCTGCATGGGGTCAGTACCAGAGTCCTGCATGGGGTCAGTACCAGAGTCCAGTACGGGGTCAGTACCAGAGTCCAGTCTGGGGTCAGTACCAGAGTCCTGTTCGGGGTCAGTACCAGAGTCCAGTATGGGGTCAGTACCAGAGTCCTGCACGGGGTCAGTACCAGAGTCCAGTACGGGGTCAGTACCAGAGTCCAGTACGGGGTCAGTACCAGAGTCCAGTACAGGGTCAGTACCAGAGTCCAGTCTGGGGTCAGTACCAGAGTCCTCCATGGGTCCACTTTTTACTCACTTTTCCAGCCGTACCCTTAAAGCTGAGAACTGTGACCCCACCTGTGATTAAACCCACTGTCTCCACGGTAACTCACTTTTCAGGGTTTTTTTTGCCTAAAACACACGCCATCATTAAATCTCTAACATGTGCTGCTGAACGTCGTCTGTGGTCAGATGTAAACAGAGGTGAAACTCACTTTAAAATAAAACAAACCGTCTGTGGATCAACCCCAGTTAAATTAAATTATCATCATCATTAAATGTCCTGACAATTAGTTTCATCCATGAATCTTCTTTTATTTTTTCACTTCCTTGCCCACTACTCACCCACATTTCATTTAATTTTACTGCTGCCCGTACCCGTGAAAATTCTAATAATTTTTTTTTAACCCATCCTTGCATGTTTTTGTGGGTTACCTGTCAGGTACCAGACCCGGTGCAGGACTCTGGTCAGTACCATTCACTGTGGAATTAGAAAACAGAAACTTTTAGGGTTTTGCCGGGTTACCCCATAAAGACCCAAACAGCCACTGACGACCAAAACCACCTACTGATCTAAACTGTTTAATTCATGTTGAACCACTAATCCTATCAATACATGTAAATAATTGGTGTAAAATGCAGTTTGTCATCTTTTCATGGTCATCAGATATGACCCATACGGACGTTCAGAGGCTCCGTAGTTACCGTGGAAACACTGTCATCTTCTACAACACTGACTCACCAGTAAAACCTGAGTTGGATCAATGACAGTGGATGGAGACATTTGGTTTATGTTCAGTTAATTTGCTGAAAAAGTCACTTTTTCTTCAGTTTTCTCTGTTTTGATATAATAACCTCTGAATGTACTCTGAGCTTATATGAACATCTACAAGATCAGTGAGTTAAATTTAGGAAAACACATGGTTTATACTGGAAAAACTCAAAATAAAGGCAAGGCAAGGCAGGTTTATTTATATAGCATATTTCATGTACAAGACAATTCAAAGTGCTTTACATAAAACATGAAAAGCATTACAGCAGAAGCAATAAAAAGTATAGGCATGAGAAAAACAAACAAACAAAAAAAATCAGATAACTAGATAAAACAGGTAAAACAGACAAGCAAATAAAACAGATAAATGTGCTATAAAGAGGATAATATTACAATAAATGCTGATGAATCACTTCCAAAAGGTTAAATATAGAGAAAAATTTGTTTGGAAAGTGACACAAAAGTACCACTGGGTCTTTATGGGTTAAATAAGTATTGTTTCAAAAAATTGCAGTGTTACTTTTTACATTTATACTTTATTACATTTGAGAAGTTGTACTTTTTCACTTTTACTTTAGTAAAGGAGCTGCATCAGTACTTCTACTTTTACGAGAATATTTTTTTTTTCCACAAGTAGCTGTACTTCTACTTAAGTACACAATGTGAGTACTTTTGCCACCTCTGGTTTTGAGTGAATACATGTGTCTGTTAGCGTTGTATGTATAATAATAATAATAATAATAATAATAATAATAAGAATATTACATTTTATTTATAAGCGCCTTTCAAGACACCCAAGGACACTGTACAACAAGATAAAACAAACAATTCATAAAATACAAAGAAGTAAACAGATTAAAACAAATAATTACTATATATAGAAATGAAGTTGTAGAATGGAGAGTAGAGCTTATGGGGGGTAGGCTGTTCTGAAAAGGTGAGTTTTTAGTCTGGATTTGAATGTGGGGAGAGAGTCACAGTTACGGATGAATGGTGGGAGGGGGTTCCAGAGCTGAGGAGCAGAGCGCACCCAGCAAGTACACAGTAGAATAGAACCCACTGTAAAGCGTGATAGCCCAGCTGAAACAGCAGCTGCCAAATGAAATGATCCAGATGCAATGTAGTGTGATGTTTCATATTCTGTTTTTATTGTTGGGAATGGGAACGTGTGGGAAGTTCAAGGTTCGTTTTTATTTCTTCCAGAGGAGTAATTATGCTGTTATTATGTCCTGTGAGAGTGGAGGATGGATGGAGGAGGGGTTTAGACTCCTGCCGTAGGCGCCCTAAAACATGTTTTCTACAGATGAGAATTATAGACCTGAAACAATTAATCGAGTTGAATCAATTAGACAAATTATTCCACTATATTTTTCCTGAATCGAAGCTTCGTTTCCTTATTTTCACTGGTGTTAAACAATGGTTCTGCTGTTGTGTTTCACACAGACAGTTATTGTAGGGCGTCCCATTTTTGGGACTTCTTTTCCAGTCAAGCTCTTAATTTGACCAGTTAAAACCCTGTCCATATTTTCAGGGGAAAAACGCCTAAACAGACATACCTAAAGTAAATGAAGAATCACTTCACAATAATAAGGTTCGTATGGATGTTCTTGGTGTCTATGGACATTTACAGACCTCACAGAATCTATTCCCATTGTCTAAAATATTGTATCTATTACTCTGCCTGAGTAAACTGTAACAAACTAAAAGAGAAATTGGAATTTTTTATCCTCGCCTGTTTTTTTTTCAGCTGGATCGACGATGATATGCATAAATTAATTGTTTGTGTCGGAGATTTTTATAGCATATATTTCACCCCACAAAGATTAAAAATCATGTTTGAACATTAAAGTTTGCACTAAAATACACTTTTGATGTACTTTTATTAACATTAGGGTCTAAACTTTGAGCAAAAGTTGAAAAAAACATCCATTGTCCTGATTTATTATATTTTTATAGTAGATGAATATTAATGTAATTTTTTAGCCCTATCGGCCCGCTGGTGGGCTGATAGGGCTAAAGGGGGTTTTAATCTCTTATATATTAGTAACCCCCCCCAAAAAATTTCAGTCCAATCCGTAAAGTTTTACACCCCACCACCACCGCCATCTTTAGGGTGCCCGTCAGCCGAGTGCAGAAAAAACATTTTTCAACAGAAAATCATGCATTTGTTGGTTAGTTCTGCCATACTTGCTCATGCAAATGTCATATTGAAAAATGGGTCAAATCACACATTTTTGCTGATTTTTTTTATTGCCTAGTCTTATTTCACAGATCTGCACTCAGGGCTTTGACTGGAGGACATTTGATCCTAGATTCCCCATCTGGTACCCTCCCTTTTCTTCAGTTCAGCAGGTACCAGATTTCTTTTTCCAGAGAAGGGTAACACATTTTCAGTGAAATATGCCCAGTCATCCTAAAGGCAAAACACCCAAGAGTAGTGAAAAGAAGAAGGTGAAGGCCCCTGAGGAAGGGAAAGAGAAAAGGAGGAACTGCAGATGAATGGGAGGAAGTGATTGGCCCTTCACTGAACGCTATTCCATCCACTCAGCTTCCACTGGTAAGCACAGTCCTTCAAAGGTACAGATCACTGCCACTAGAAAAGCCATTAGAAGACAGCAAAACCAGAGCCCAAGAAATATCTGTAGAAGTTGAGGCAATGTGGAATAAAGCCAGAGTTCCAACAAACACCATAACTGTGTTCTAGCTGTGTGTGATGGGATCAGCCTCTGGAGAGACTCCAGTCAAAGCCCTGAGTGCGGATCTGTGAAATAAGACTAGGCAATAAAGAAATCAGCAAAAATGTGTGATTGGACCCATTTTTCAGTGTCAAATGACCTTTACCTCGTCTAATATCATGTGACCTTGACCTGTACGTGATTTGAGACCTTCATAAACGACAGTAGCCTCCCCAAACACCTCTAACATGACATTTGCATGAGAAAATATGGCAGAACTAACCGACAAATGCATGATTTTCCATTGAAAAATGGGTTTTCTGCACTCGGCTGACGGGCACCCTAAAGATGGCGGGTGGGGGGGGGGGGGGGGTCTAAAACTTTACGGATTGGGACGAAATTTTTGGGGGGAGTTACTAATATATAAGAGATTAACTGGTCAAATTAAGAGCTTGATCGGAAAAGAAGTCACAAAATGGGACGCCCTAGGTTATTGTGACGGACATGACGCCAGGGTCAATACAAACAACATGGAGCGTATGGATGGAGTATCTATATGTTCAATTTTCTACATTATACCCATCACATATGGATGGAGTATCTATATGTTCAATTTTCTACATTATAACCCACACATACGGATGGAGTATCTATATGTTCACTTTTCTACATTATAACCCACACATACGGATGGAGTATCTATATGTTCACTTTTCTACATTATACCCATCACATATGGATGGAGCATCTATATGCTCACTTTTCTACATTATATCCATCACATACGGATGGAGTATCTATATGCTCACTTTTCTACATTATATCCATCACATACGGATGGAGTATCTATATGCTCACTTTTCTACATTATAACCCTCACATACGGATGGGGTATCTATATGCTCACTTTTCTACATTATAACCCACACATACGGATGGAGTATCTATATGCTCACTTTTCTACATTATACCCGTCACATACGGATGGAGTATCTATATGCTCACTTTTCTACATTATACCCGTCACATACGGATGGAGTATCTATATGCTCACTTTTCTACATTATACCCGTCACATACGGATGGAGTATCTATATGTTCACTTTTCTACATTATACCCGTCACATATGGATGGAGTATCTATATGCTCACTTTTCTACATTATACCCATCACATACGGATGGAGTATCTATATGCTCACTTTTCTATATTGTACCCATCACATACGGATGGAGTATCTATATGCTCACTTTTCTATATTATACCCATAACATACGGATGGGGTATCTATATGTTCACTTTTCTACATTATACCCATAACATACGGATGGAGTATCTATATGTTCACTTTTCTACATTTTACCCATCACATACGGATAGAGTATCTATATGTTCACTTTTCTACATTATACCCGTCACATACGGATGGGGTATCTATATGCTCACTTTTCTACATTATAACCCTCACATACGGATGGAGTATCTATATGCTCACTTTTCTATATTATACCCGTCACATATGGATGGAGTATCTATATGCTCACTTTTCTATATTATAACCCTCACATACGGATGGAGTATCTATATGCTCACTTTTCTACATTATACCCATCACATACGGATGGAGTATCTATATGCTCACTTTTCTATATTGTACCCATCACATACGGATGGAGTATCTATATGCTCACTTTTCTATATTATACCCATAACATACGGATGGGGTATCTATATGTTCACTTTTCTACATTATACCCATAACATACGGATGGAGTATCTATATGTTCACTTTTCTACATTTTACCCATCACATACGGATAGAGTATCTATATGTTCACTTTTCTACATTATACCCGTCACATACGGATGGGGTATCTATATGCTCACTTTTCTACATTATAACCCTCACATACGGATGGAGTATCTATATGCTCACTTTTCTATATTATACCCGTCACATATGGATGGAGTATCTATATGCTCACTTTTCTATATTATAACCCTCACATACGGATGGAGTATCTATATGCTCACTTTTCTACATTATACCCGTCACATACGGATGGAGTATCTATATGCTCACTTTTCTATATTATAACCCTCACATACGGATGGAGTATCTATATGCTCACTTTTCTATATTATAACCCTCACATACGGATGGAGTATCTATATGCTCACTTTTCTACATTATACCCGTCACATACGGATGGAGTATCTATATGCTCACTTTTCTATATTATAACCCTCACATACGGATGGAGTATCTATATGCTCACTTTTCTACATTATACCCGTCACATACGGATAGAGTATCTATATGCTCACTTTTCTATATTGTACCCATCACATACGGATGGAGTATCTATATGTTCACTTTTCTACATTATACCCGTCACATACGGATGAGGTATCTATATGCTCACTTTTCTACATTATAACCCTCACATACGGATGGAGTATCTATATGTTCACTTTTCTACATTATACCCGTCACATATGGATGGAGTATCTATATGCTCACTTTTCTACATTATAACCCTCACATACGGATGGAGTATCTATATGCTCACTTTTCTACATTATACCCATCACATACGGATGGAGTATCTATATGTTCACTTTTCTACATTATACCCGTCACATATGGATGGAGTATCTATATGTTCACTTTTCTACATTATACCCATAACATACGGATGGAGTATCTATATGCTCACTTTTCTACATTATACCCGTCACATACGGATGGAGTATCTATATGCTCACTTTTCTACATTATAACCCTCACATACGGATGGAGTATCTATATGCTCACTTTTCTATATTATAACCCTCACATACGGATGGAGTATCTATATGCTCACTTTTCTACATTATACCCATCACATACGGATGGAGTATCTATATGCTCACTTTTCTATATTGTACCCATCACATACGGATAGAGTATCTATATGTTCACTTTTCTACATTATACCCGTCACATACAGATGGAGTATCTATATGCTCACTTTTCTATATTATACCCGTCACATATGGATGGAGTATCTATATGCTCACTTTTCTATATTATAACCCTCACATACGGATGGAGTATCTATATGCTCACTTTTCTACATTATACCCGTCACATACGGATGGAGTATCTATATGCTCACTTTTCTATATTATAACCCTCACATACGGATGGAGTATCTATATGCTCACTTTTCTATATTATAACCCTCACATACGGATGGAGTATCTATATGCTCACTTTTCTACATTATACCCATCACATACGGATGGAGTATCTATATGCTCACTTTTCTACATTATACCCGTCACATACGGATGGAGTATCTATATGCTCACTTTTCTACATTATACCCATCACATACGGATAGAGTATCTATATGCTCACTTTTCTATATTGTACCCATCACATACGGATGGAGTATCTATATGCTCACTTTTCTACATTATACCCATCACATACGGATAGAGTATCTATATGCTCACTTTTCTATATTGTACCCATCACATACGGATGGAGTATCTATATGTTCACTTTTCTACATTATAACCCACACATACGGATGGAGTATCTATATGCTCACTTTTCTACATTATAACCCTCACATACGGATGGAGTATCTATATGCTCACTTTTCTACATTATACCCATAACATACGGATGGAGTATCTATATGCTCACTTTTCTACATTATAACCCTCACATACGGATGGAGTATCTATATGCTCACTTTTCTACATTATACCCATCACATACGGATGGAGTATCTATATGCTCACTTTTCTACATTATACCCATCACATACGGATGGAGTATCTATATGCTCACTTTTCTATATTGTACCCATCACATACGGATGGAGTATCTATATGCTCACTTTTCTATATTATACCCATCACATACGGATGGAGTATCTATATGTTCACTTTTCTACATTATACCCATAACATACGGATGGAGTATCTATATGCTCACTTTTCTACATTTTACCCATCACATACGGATAGAGTATCTATATGTTCACTTTTCTACATTATACCCGTCACATACGGATGGGGTATCTATATGCTCACTTTTCTACATTATAACCCTCACATACGGATGGGGTATCTATATGCTCACTTTTCTATATTAGAACCGTCACATATGGATGGAGTATCTATATGCTCACTTTTCTATATTATAACCCTCACATACGGATGGAGTATCTATATGTTCACTTTTCTATATTATACCCATAACATACGGATGGGGTATCTATATGTTCACTTTTCTACATTATACCCATAACATACAGATGGAGTATCTATATGTTCACTTTTCTACATTTTACCCATCACATATGGATGGAGTATCTATATGCTCACTTTTCTACATTATAACCCTCACATACGGATAGAGTATCTATATGTTCACTTTTCTACATTATACCCGTCACATACGGATGGGGTATCTATATGTTCACTTTTCTATATTATACCCATAACATACGGATGGGGTATCTATATGTTCACTTTTCTACATTATACCCATAACATACAGATGGAGTATCTATATGTTCACTTTTCTACATTTTACCCATCACATATGGATGGAGTATCTATATGCTCACTTTTCTACATTATAACCCTCACATACGGATAGAGTATCTATATGCTCACTTTTCTACATTATAACCCACACATACGGATGGGGTATCTATATGCTCACTTTTCTATATTATAACCCTCACATACGGATGGAGTATCTATATGCTCACTTTTCTATATTATAACCCTCACATACGGATGGAGTATCTATATGCTCACTTTTCTACATTATACCCATCACATACGGATGGAGTATCTATATGTTCACTTTTCTACATTATACCCGTCACATACGGATGGAGTATCTATATGCTCACTTTTCTACATTATAACCCACACATACGGATGGGGTATCTATATGCTCACTTTTCTATATTATAACCCTCACATACGGATGGAGTATCTATATGCTCACTTTTCTACATTATACCCGTCACATACGGATGGAGTATCTATATGCTCACTTTTCTACATTATAACCCACACATACGGATGGGGTATCTATATGCTCACTTTTCTACATTATACCCGTCACATACGGATGGAGTATCTATATGCTCACTTTTCTATATTATAACCCTCACATACGGATGGAGTATCTATATGCTCACTTTTCTATATTATAACCCTCACATACGGATGGAGTATCTATATGCTCACTTTTCTATATTATAACCCTCACATACGGATGGAGTATCTATATGCTCACTTTTCTACATTATAACCATCACTTACTGCTTTAAACTTTTATGCTTCTACAGAAACATTAAAAATATTTGGATTTATTTATTTTTTTTAAGTTGAGTGTTAGTGTCATCTTAAGTTGTTAGTAAATTGGACACAAATTTGTTGAATACTGCATGTTTTTATAGATACTTTTATACTGTTGCTATTATTATTGTTATTTGTCTATAGATATTTTTACATATACTTTTACTTTTATTCTTTTTCTGGTTGTTGGTTCAGCTGTTTCCAGGAAAGGGGGCAAGTTGTCATTTTCAGACATGTCGTTTCACATTTTGACTATTATTTTCACTTGTCCAAATAATTGTTTAATTGAATCGAATCCAAGAAAAATAACCAAGAAAATGAGGGACACTGAGCTGAGATCCTGTGGGACTGCCAGATCCAGACTGATAAACCGCTGATGTCCAACCAAGCAGACACTGTGGTGATTCACATACATCAGAGGAAGGATGTGGTGATGGATGGAGCAATGCAACCGCAACCCCACCCCCCACCCAACATTCAATCTACATTCATAGTTTTATGTTGGATGTTGGGGTTTTTTGGAGTTTGCTCTTTTTCAATTTTGCTTTTGTTTTGCTATGTCTGCCTGAAAGATTCTTGATTTTCTATCTTATTTCGTTTTTTATACAATGACAATAAAGTATTGAACTGAATTGAATTGACAGAGACATGAGCATAAAACTGCCCATTTATTATAAATTCACTATTTCCATTATGTTATGTCATGTCCATTTTACCTTTTATCCCACTTTTATTGTTATTGGGTATTGATCGTACACTGAAAAAATTGGGGGTGTTATTTACTTAGGAAAACTTAGGAAAGTATTTGCACTTAGAATTATAAGTAAATTCTTCAAGGGCAATCATCAAGTAAACTTTATTTGCAGATATATGTTTATTTTACTAGAAAACCAAAGGTAATTTATTGATGATTATTAATATGATCATTGAATTTTACTTTCTCCTTCTTTCTAAGTTTTACTTAGACTGTGATGGCTTCAAACTGAAAAATGCTAATGCTAATGCACCTAAAGCTAATGGCTTTTCAAGGTAATTTTTAAATACTGTAATGTTTTGGTAGAGCAAAGTTACAGTAGAGTGAACAGTGGTTGCACTTCTTGGATTCCAATTCACCGGACGCTTATGTAAACGCAGTGGTATTTACTTTTATTAAACGTTTGTAAAACAGCATAGACTGTCTGACAGCAGCATAGACCGTTCAGTCATGGTGTCAAACTGAAATATTCCTTCCACCCAGTTCACTCAGACACTCTCCCCTATAGGCAGAACATGAGTCACAGAACTACAGGACACAGAACAGAAACTTGCTTGTAACGAATATTTACAACTTGCAAGGTAGCGCACTGTCACATGACTCAGTGACATGGTAAACTACGCGAGTCACATGACTCGGCACAAACTGCCCCCGTTAGTGTGTCTCGCTACAACACTTTTTCTAACTTTTATTAATGGACAATATATAAGTAACATTTACACAACATTGTACATATTTTTTTCTGCAGTTTAAATTGCCTATTAAAACTTACTTGGTATTTCTAGGTTCATGTGCACTGACTATAACCTTTGAATATTATGTGAAAATACAGAATAGAACTTACTCTGTCCATGCAGTTTATCTATTACACAAATGGCATATTTAGTTTTACTTGAATAATTCCAGTTCTCACTGACACTGACAATTAGAAAATAAAAATTGTGACAGTTACCCTAATAAACATTACTACACCAAAAAATATTTGTTTTCAGTGTACTGGTTCTTACTTTATTTTCTTATTTGTTAGTGTTGAACTGTTATTGTTTGGTGAATTGGTGATGGTGTTGCACGTTTCAGTTCTGGGTAAGTCCCTGTTTGCTTTGACTGTCAAAGCACTTGGTATTCTACTTTTTCTAACCCTTTATCAGTGACTGTTTTTGGTCATTTCCACACACATTATAACACAGTGACAGTAACAGTTCCAGTGAGGACAGTGAGTCAACAATCTGAGGTCCAATGTGGTCTCCAGGGTCTTTAAAGTCCACCTGTGCATGAACAGTGAGTGTACCTGCTTTGTTAGGTACCATGAAGTAATGGTACTAATGTATGGAATGATGTTCAAAGGGAGAATGTGGATGTGGACAGGGGTCTGGATCAGCACTAATGTTGGTCTAATGTTCTAAAAGTGATGTTCTAATGTTCTAAAATACATGTTCCTTTCACCTTACATGTGTTTTTCTTCTATTTTTTTTAAATTTACGGGTAAGGAACCAAATATGGTAAATTCATTGACTTTGATTTTCTACATAATAACTTTTTGGTAACACTTTACTTGAAGGTCTAGTTCATAATGCATGAAGCGCACATTCATAAGACATTATAATGCATTTATAATGCATTATAAAAGCCATTACAACAGTTTATGATCATGCACAACAACTTATACCAAGGTTAATAAAGTATTATAAGTGTAGGCATAATGTATTATAAATTCAGCTTTCATAATGTTTTATACATCCATACCAAAGCAGCGTGAAGGAATTTATTTTTTTAGGTGGGGAACTTTTGTTAGGTTTTGTCACTGTTCCCTATAACCATCTATTTTAGGGATTTCATATTTATTTAAAAAAAAAATAAAAGTATGTGTTTGAATTAACAAAGATTTAGAGCTGCCACATTATTTTTTATTTATGTATAAAGCAACATGTAACACTTCTATTTACTGTCTCTGTTCTTTTAATATTTTGTTTTTGCAAAATAAAGAGTTATTAAGAACACTTTGATGTACAATTTTGGACTTACACTTTACTTAGAGTCAGCAGATACTGCTCATACATCATCATACTTGTGTTATATCATACAATTGATAATGTGTTCTGTAACCCAGGACTTCAGATTCTTTCTACAAACACTGTTGTCACTTTGGTGTGGATGTATAAAACATTATGAAAGCTGAATTTATAATACATTATGCCTACACTTATAATACTTTATTAATTTTGGTATAAGTTGTTGTACATGATCATAAACTGTTGTAATGACTTTTATAATGTCTTACGAATGTGCGCTTAATGCATTATAAACTAGACCTTCAAGTAAAGTGTTACCAATTTTTTTTTTTTGGACAATTTTCACAAAAATATTAAAGTCTTGTTATGTCCTCCAATAACACACTAAGGCTGAAACTTTGAATTTCAGAGTATTTTTTATAAGTACCCTATAAAGGATTAAGTATTATTATTATTATTATTATTATTATTATTATTATGGCCAAAACTGTATTTTTATGAGTTCATCTTTGAGTTTAAGTGCCGCCAACATTTATTCAGTCCATTCTTCTACCTAAGGCGATGTGTCAAATTTTCAGTCGACTGCACTGACAGGTAAACCAACGTACAAATGACATTGTGTGAGCAATGGGTTTAAAAATTGCATTTCAAGAATACGACGAATTGCAGTAGATATGTATAAAAACATTTTCTATAAGACATTGACCTCTGGTTTTCCTACAATGTGTACTCAAAAGCTTTGAGTACATGTCGCAGCACATGTTTTACTGGTATAGGGACAACGGTGAAACAAGAATCCTTCCAGTTTGCTGTTGATAGAAATTGTAAACGCCTGAGAAAAGCATAGTTTGGGGTATGAACCTGCTCTCCCATGGCCTCCTGTCTGCTGAGGGAGAAGCATAATAGGAGAAAATGAATACCCCAAAGCAAAATGGAATACATTTATGTAAAAGTCATTACAGTGAATTTAACTCTTCATGTCGGACGGTATACCTATATAATATGTATTTTTTCTTTTTCCTTTTCTTACCTCCATTTATTGCCCTTGAAAAAAATACATTTTCTGGATTTGCCTTAGAAATAAGCCTGTATTTCTTATTTTATTGGCCAGGGATGGATATACATTTGTCTTTTAAAAAAATTCCTCAGGTGTTCACTCATGCACAACCACACACTTCACTCTCAGCTGCTCATATCTGGCTGCAGGTTGAGTTTTTCCAACCAATTTTCCCAAGTGTGAGGCCAAAGGTTGCAGCAAATCTTTTGTCCTTGCAGCTAGTGTGTTGTTAAATATCGTCCGAAATGTATGGTTTGCTCACCTTAGTGGATACTTAAGGAAACGGCTGACGGAGAGCACAATCCTTGGAAGAAAGATCAAAAAAAGGGGGGAAATATACATCTATGAAGCTTTTTCCTCTGCTTTTCCAGTCTTGTTTATCGTGTTATAAAAGGAAAGATAAATCAAAGATATGTCTTTAGTATATCAGAGAAGGAGAAAGAAAAAGGAAGAAACCAAATATTCAATTGGTTAGCTTTCTTTTAATGCTTATTTCCAAAATAATAATAAACAAAATAAACAAACTATCCAGAAGCATCTCAGTCCTGGCCAGAGCAAAGGGGGATATTAGATCAGAAATCACTGCAGATTCTGTATAATTCATTGATCTTACCTTATTTAAGTTACTGTTTGGAGGTATGGGGAAATACATATACAAGTTCATTACATAGAATTTTTATTTTGCAAAAAAGAGCAATAAGAATTGTTCACAATGTTGTTTTTTCGGGAACACACAAATCCACTATTTTTACCTTTATCTAAAACTTTAAAACTTATTGACCTTGTGGAATTCAAAACTATTCAAATAATATATAAAGCAAAGAACAGTTTACTACCGGGCAATATTCAAGAAATATTTTGTGAAAGAGAGGGAGGGTATGATTTACGGGGAAAATTACATTTAAAGATTCCTAAAGTAGGCACTACATTAAAAAGTTTCTGTATCACCATCTGTGGAGTAAAACTGTGGAACAAATTGTGTGTGGAGATAAAACAAATATCAAACATAATTCAGTTTAAAAAAGATATAAAGAATTGATTCTTGAGAGGTACAGTATTTAATAATGACACTGAGGCCTGTTTGTTTTTGTTTATAAATGATGTACTGATAAATCTGCTGGAATTATTGAAGAAAATATTTGATTTGTTGAGTCTGTTTGTATGACTGTACTGACATGAACATACTGTTGTGGATAATTCAGTTACTGCATTATGGATTGTTGTGGTTCAGTGCTAAAATTAGGGAAATAGTATAGGCTGATTGTTGTATAAAGTTAACGATAAAGGTGTAAAAGCATTGAGGGGTAGGATTAAATAAGTTTATATTTCTTCCTACTTTTCGACCATGCAAAATTCAGACTTGTATGTGCTTGAAGGCAGATTCTGTCAATTTAAATGTTATTTTGTTTATGTCTTAATTTGCTTTGTTTTGTCTCATTTTCTTTGCATGTTCGAAATAAAAAAAAAAAAAAAAAAATTAGGTTCTAAAAGGTGTAAAAAAAAAATAAAGAAATAAATAAAAAGACTGTCATGTTTTATTTCATCTAACATAAGCTTTATCAATATGAGACCTTTATAGCATAGGTCACCATTTTAATAAAGAAAATATTAAGTCGTATTAAACATAAAGGGCAGTGAGTGAAAACCTGTGTAAAGGATAGATCCGTTGAAGAACACAAATCAACACTTTAGCTCATCACACACATAGAAAAACTACTTTAACACAGAAACATTTGAAGGTTTCACCACATAAACCCTTCAGCTGCTGCTATTACATGCTTTTTGGATGCCCATACTTACTTGATGTGTGTGCTCTTAGTTGCTGCTGCTGCTGCCGCTGGATTATCCCATGTCAAGGGAGGTTTAAAAAGGTGTGTATCAATTTCACTAAGCTGTAGAAGTAGCATTGTGTGCATTTGACTTCCTGTCAGCAGTGTTTTTTGTCAGTGCAGTGCAGTCAGGAAAAGCTTGTTCTGTGTGTCATTCATCCCAGCTGTGCCATGCTGTGCTTTAAATGTGTGAAGTTTACCCTGGTAGAGAATTTTAACGCTAACAAGACTGAGAAAAAACAAAAAAAAACAAAAAACAGTAACATTTTACTTGAAGGTCTAGTTTATAATGCATGAAGCGCACATTCATAAGACATTATAATGCATTATAAAAGTCATTACAACAGTTTATGATCATGTACAACAACTTATACCAAGGTTAATAAAGTATTATAAGTGTAGGCATAATGTATTATAAATTCAGCTTTCATAATGTTTTATACATCCATACCAAAGCAGTGTGAAGGAATTTATCTTTTTTAGGTGGGGAACTTTTGTTAGGTTTTGTCACTGGTCCCTATAGCCATCTATTTTAGGGATTTCATTCCACTGGGTTACAAAAAAATGTTTTTTGCAAGTTGTCTAGGTTTTTTCAACTGAATTAGGACCATTTTGCACCGCTAAATCCAAAAATGACATCTGTTTTTCTCAATCAGGTCAGGTTTTTTTTTGCTAATTTGATTTTGAAAAATTTGATCTTCTCACAAAATATAATAATTAATACCAAAATAAGATTGGTAAGCACACTTTATGAAACTTGTGACTTGATTCCTGTTAGGTACAATGGTGTATTCACCGCAGATGTAGCAGAATACGTCAGGCTTATTTTTGCAAGATCTTCTAGTCGAAGCCATTTCATTCACCTGTAATATTAAAAAAAACATTAATCCTAAGTTGGCAAAAGTAAAATCTTCAGAAGTCATTTATTGCAAGAAATATGAAAGAATTTTGTATCATATGATGTGAAAATGCCCATAAATGTAAGCAAAAATGTTAAAAAGCCAATATGTAGCGTAGTTCAGAAAGTTGACCTGATTGAGCAAAATGAATGTGATTTTTGGATTCAGCACACCAAAATGATCCTAAATCAGCTCAAAAAACTTGAACAATAAATTTTTTGTTGACCAGTGTTATTATTTTTTTTTTTAAATATGTGTTTGAATTAACAAAGATTTAGAGCTGCCACATTATTTTTTATATATGTACAAAGCAACATGTAACACTTCTATTTACTGTCTCTGTTCTTTTAATGTTTTGTTTTTGCAAAATAAAGAGTTATTAAAAACACTTTAATGTATATTTTTTAACTTACACTTTAGTCAGAGCCAGCAGATACTACGTCATCATACTTGTGTTATAATATCATCAGTCATCCTGTAACTTATTATTGATGTTTCTAAGGCATTATTCAGTTTCAGAGACTACATGTCAGAGCAGTTCTCTGTGTCTTTATAAGTGGCTACAGTTATGATGGTTAGGATGTGTTCTGTAACTGAGGACTGGAGATTCTTCCTACAAACACTGTTGTCACTTTGGTATGGATGTGTGAAACATTATGAAAGCTGAATTTATAATACATTATATCCACACTTATAATACTTTATTAACCTTGGTATAAGTTGTTGTACATGATCATAAACTGTTGTAATGACTTTTATAATGCATTATAATGTCTTATGAATGTGCGCTTAATGCATTATAAACTAGACCTTCAAATAAAATGTTACCATAAAAAACACCTTGGCAGCAAACCTATGTAGACACCCTAATAAAGAGAGCATCACGGAGAAGTCTTATCAATAAACATGATCAAAAGGTGGTTTGTTAATTGATAATTCCATGATGTGGATGCGTAAATAGATCTTCCTCCATATCAATAATGAGGATGTGTTTTGTTTTTTTTCTTCACGCAGACAGAAGTGGCCTCCTCGTTAACCCTTTGATGCAGGAATTATGAGAACATTAGTCAAGATTTTTTTCCTACGTGTTTTTATTCCTCTTTAGGCATGAAAAAAAAAAAACAATGTGATTGAATTTTTTTAAAAATAAACCTATTTTTTATGGAGTTACAAAAATGTCCACTCAGCTGGACAGCATGCATTTAACCCTTTCATGCACAGTGGTCACTCCAGTGGACAGTTCTTCTCCAGCTGTTCTCTTGTATATTCATGGGTTTTGTTGTTTTAGTTCCATATCAGCCGACACAGTGGACGCTTATGCACCATCTCATAAACTGTAATTCATATCATTACTGTAATTTTGCTGTTCTTGATAAACCTGATCTGCACTAACATGTTTCAGCATTAATCAATTATTTGTTAGGAAAAAAAAGTAGTTTTTTTTGCATATTATCTCCATGAAAAGAGTAATAACTAGCGTTAGAATATGTTAAAATGTGAGAAAACATCAGATTTGATTTTATGTCATTGTTTTCATGTCACTTTCTGATATTGGGTTTTAAACATGTGTCTTTATTTCAAAAATTAAATGCATGGACATTTTTGTAACGCCATGAAAAAAAAAAAAAAAAAAAAAAAACTTGATCACATTGTTTTTTTTCATGCCTATGGAGGAATAAAAAGACTCAAGAAAAAAATCGTAACTAAGGTTCTCATAATTAATGCATGAAAGGGTTAATTTTTGAAACAAAGAAACGTGTGTTTAAAACGCAATGTCAGAAACTGATGTACTGTGTGAAAACTATGAAATAAGAACATTTTTGATGCAGCTAATCTGATGTTTCTCACATTTTAACTTAATCTAATACTAGTTATTACTCACTTCATGGAGATAACATGCAACAAAAATAAATAAATAAATAAAACATAACTTACTTAATTACAGTCTAATAACAACTAACAATTGATTTAACTTCATTTCAGGAGTTCTAGCATTACTTTAGTAGCACGAGTGTAATAATATTTTATTCTGAACCCCTTGCACAGTTCACTTTTCTTAACCCCTTTTATATTTTTTTTATTTAATTTTTTCTTATACAGTCCCTTTGGCACTAAGTGTTTTGCTGTTAAATTGAACTGAGCTGCTAAACTGATTTTCAATTTGTTCCTGTCACAGTGACAATAAAGATCTATTCTCTTCTGCTCTATTCTATTAACACTAAAACATTTTAATGCAGATCAAGTTTACCTAGAACAGCAAAGTTACAGTAACGGTACGAATTGCAGTGTATGGGATGATGCACAAGTGTCCACTGTGTTGGCTGATATGGAACTAAAACAACAAAACCCATGAATATAGAAGAGAACAGCTGGAGAATAACTGTCCACTGTAGTGACCACTGTGCATGAAAGGGTTAATGTGGAGGGGAAAAAAAAGAAGTGCAGGAAAAATATTCATTTTCCAAAAAAAAAAAAAAATTCCGGCTGTAAATAAACTGTTGAACTGAAACACCAAGCACATGATGCAAAACCATACAGATACATAAACACCTTAGAGTAGGGGTGTCAAACTCATTTTAGTTCAGTTCCACATTCAGCTAATTTTGATCTGAAGTGGGCCAAACCAGTAAAATAATAACATAATTATATATAAATAATGTCAACTCTAAACTTTTCTCTGTGTTTTAGAGCAAAAAAAAAGTTGATTTACATTATGAAAAGGTTTACATCTGCAAACTATCCTTTCAAAGGATGCGAATAACATGAGCAAACTGCAAAAATAACTGTAATTTTAACAATATTCTGCCTCAGTTTATGATGTACACATGTACATTCTAATTTATAGACCACTGTGGATCTACAAACACACAAAACATTGAGTAACAGACAGAATCTTGTTAAGACATTTCAGGTTGTTAATATTTGTTCAGTTTTTTTTTTACATTTTTTGTGAAATTATACTTTGTTTTAGTGTAAATACATGAAAATATTTACATTTACAATGGGAAAAGTTTAGAGTTTTCATTATTTATATGTTATGGTGATAGTACTTTACTGTTCTGACCCACTTGAGATTGAATTGGTCTGAATGTGGAACCTGAACTCAAAGGATTGTTAATATCTTAGTGTAATTTTTGCATTTCACAGATTCATCTCAAGGGCCGGACTGGACCCTTTGGCGGGCCAGATTTGGCCCCCGGGCCACATGTTTGACACCTGTGCCTTAGAGCTATGATAAACACTAAAATACTGTTTTGTAGTTTAGGAAGTGGGTGTTTTGCAGATGTTATTTCAGCATTTGCTTTGTTATCTGCCAAACAAAAGCACATTATCATCACTAGGAGCACTGCTGAGATTATTAGATTAGGCTTCCAGTGCATGAAGATTTCATCTACAAAGGAAAACGTAGAACGTAAATGAAATCTCTCGATAGTGTATTGTTATGATTGCAGTCCTGTGGTGGATGGGTGACCTGTATGTTCACCCGTTGTTGGCTGGGATCGGCTCCCGTCTTCACCACAACCTGGAAAGGATTCTATGTTATATGTGTACGGAACATGAACAAATGAAAATTATTCATGTATCGAGTAGAAAGGTCAATGATAAAGAAGGCATTGATTCAGCTGCATAGTGCATAGAAAAAGACTGCAACACTCAAAAGAGGGCAGACCTTCACCAAGGCCAATGCTTACCTCGGTTAGTATTATTTTTTTTTATCTGCTTCATAAATAAAATGAAGTATACGTTATGACCTGTACTGACAAAGAGCTGATGTTAGTTAACTGTGAACTAACAGCGTGCTTTAGCAGCTGACTGACTGGTATACTCTGTTCTGTGTGTTCTCGGCTCATTTTTCCTGCAGAACCTGAAGGGTCCTCTTGTGTGCTTTCAAAGTGCTAATTGGCTCTCCCCTCTTGATCTTTGGTTAGGTTTAGTCTAATACTGCCATGAAATTGAATAGAAATAGGTAGTTTTGCATTTCCCAGCAATGATTTATGGATAATTACACAAAAATGGCAAAAAGTGTCTCCAGATAACAAGTTACAGCAGCTACCTTATAATTTCTATGGTATTACCGTGAAACAAAAGGGAACATTTGTATATATGAATAGATGAATTTCAACATTATAACATGGTCTTTACCATTTTTACTTAAAGGAGTGATATTTTGCTTTTTGAAGTGGAATTATGCATTTTAAAACATTTCCCTGTGGCCTACATAATAATAATAATAATAATAATAATAATAATAATAATAATAATAATAATAATGGATTAGATTTTATATAGCGCTTTTCTAGACACCCCAAGCGCTTTACATTATTGATCCATTATTCATTGGCTCTCACATTCTCCCTCTGGTGGTGGTAAATGACATCTGTATCCACAGTTGTCCTGGGGCAGACTGACAGAAGCGTGGCTGCCAGTTCACACCTACAGCCCCTCCAACCACCACCAAACATTCATACACATTCATACACCAGTGTGAGTGGCACTGGAGGCAAGGAGGGTGAAGTGTCTTGCCCAAGGACACAACGGACTGACTAGGATAGAGCGGGATTCGAACCTCAAACCCGTCGGTTATTGGACGACCCGCTCTACCACCATAAACTGTAAATGCTCTGCTTGGGTCTGAATTCTTCATTAAGTCAACTCCACAGGTCCATCTTCAACCTGAGTAATGAAGTGAGAAAGGTCATTTTGAGCGCCGGTCCTTTAAATGCAAATGAGCCACTTCACTCCCCACCCTTGGCTGTGCTGCTCTGTCCTGTTCAACCAACAACTGAACATTTTAGGTAATCGGCTCAAAGTTTGGACATATTTTCAGTTTTTAGTACAACTGCTGCTGCTGACAAACAATTATGTCATACTTGGAGAAATGTTCATCAGAAGTCTTGACCTTATATGTGCAAATGTTGCACTGTAAGCCCGGATAAATAGAGTTTACTCAAAAAAATTTGAGGCAAGTGAATGCACTTAAATGATTTGAGTAATGATCGACTAATCAATTGGTTTAAGTAGGTTCAACTTTAATGGTGAAAGTATTGAACTTAAACTATTAAGTAGAAAACACTAAAAGACAAGTTATTTGTACTTTAAATCAGTTGTAAAATCAACCCCACTATCCAACCATTCAACTCAGCATTTTAGGTTACACTGACTAATTTTCTCAATTGCAGCCAGATTACTTTATCATTAATTAAACAACATTTTTTAAGTTAACCAAACTCTAAATCCTATTCCGGACCAAAATAAGTACATAATTATTCTACTCAATATATTGTACCAGAAATGGAAGTTTGCTCAACATCACTTGCCAGTACAGGAAGTGCCCTTAATTTGACAAGACATTAAGATTTTCATTGTATAATACCAGTTGTAGATGAACAGTAAATCCATTGTTCTTCCTCTGGCTCTGACTCATGGTGCAGCTCTACAAAAATACAAAAACAAACACAAAAAGGCCAATAAACACTGCCATACACACATTAAATCCAAATTAACACTAACACCACAACCCCGCTGAACCCCTGCACAGAAAAATAACACATTTTCAACAACATACCCAATACCCACAATGCAATGCGAAGATAAAAAGGTGTGGTCATGACTAAAACTTAGTGATTTAATTCCATTCAACGTAAACTTTTTCATACTTTCAACTATGTCTACAAATTAGTAGAATATACTGAACATTTTATAGTAACATTATAAAACTTCAATCATTTAAGTGCATTGTAATTAAAGCATTTTAGTAAATACAAATTCCGGGCTTACAGTGTGTGATGTAACTAGTTATAGATGTAACAAGAAGGAATTTAAACAGGTTGTAGAAATCCACTCAATTTTTGCCAAAATGAATAGAAAGATAGCTTTGCAGCACCTGGAGGGTTCAAATTCAAAGTTTTTGAATTATTAGGGTCCAAATACACAAATAAATGAACCAAAGACTAATAAAAGTAAGTTAAGGAAAATATGACCCCTTTAGAAGAATTTTCATTGGTTGTTACTGAACTTGTTTATAGGCAGCTCCCTCCAGTTGTGCCCCAAGGGATCTTATATTAGGCAGAAAAAAACAAAACAAAAACTGTATTGCCGTTAAAGGCATGAAACAGGTACATTTTTCATCTTGTTTGAATTATCCATCCTTTATGCAGATTGTGTTTGTCTATTTAACCCTTTCATGCATGAATTATGAGAACTTTAATTGAGTTTTTTTTTTTCATGAGTATTTTTTTTTATTATTTATTATTATTATTATTATTTATTATTTATTTATTATTATTTTTATTCCTCTTTAGGCATGAAAAAAAAAAAACAATGCGATTGAAAAAAGTTTTTATGAACCTATTTTTTTATGGAGTTGCAAAAGTATCCACTCAGCTGGACACTATGCATTTAATTTACTGAAGCAAAGAAACATGCACTTACTGATATAAAACATTTTTAATGCTGCTAATCTGTTGTTTTTTCATATTTTAACATACTCTAATACTAGTTATTGCTCATTTCGTGGAGATAATAGGCAAAAAAACCAAAAACTTTTTGTCTAAAAAAAAAGTCTAATAACAATAACAAGCAACTGATTGATTTACACTCATACATGTTTCTGCAGATCAGGTTTATCAAGAATGGCAAAGTTACAATAACGGTACGAATTGCAATGTATGTGTCGGCTGATATGGAATTAAAACAACAAAAGCCATGAGTATACCAGAGCTTTGGATAGCTGTTCACTGTAGAGACCACTGTGCATGAAAGAGTTAAAACATAATTTTATGTGCCAAGAAAGTTGCCGTTTGTGGTAAAATCAGTGAACTCAGACTGTGAAAATACATAAATATAAAGACTACACACCCAAAAGTTACATCGGTAACATCCTTACATTGTGTAGTTTTCTTCCATGGTCTGTTCAGATTTCTGCCTTTTTAAATACTTTTTCACCTCGCTTTCAAAGATTAAAGTCAAATGTGCCAAGGCTGCAGCAATTTTGTGTTATTGATGTGTTTCAAATGTGATGAGACATACGCTGCATTGAGTTTTTTAACACAAAACTACATATTTCACTACTATATTTGCCATAACAGCTTGGAAAATTATCAATTGAATAGACAGATACCACATGTATAAATGGTGGCACAATTTAAACAGGATGAATAAATTAAATACACTTACATTTTATACGTTTAATTTTCTGAGTAGTTCATAGCATATCCACATATTCTAAAGCACAAAGGAATATGCCCACACCTTTACACAACACTGTGAGAATGTTCTGAAGGAATACTACCACAGAAGACACTTCACCTTGCAAAGAGGGTCTTTGTAGCCCTGTGGTGTTTCTCAGCTCTTACAGAGAAGCAGAGAGAAGAGACAGTGATGTATATGTGATTTATTCATATGTATATGAGTAAAGGTCCTATGCCTTCATTATTTAGAAATGTAATGAATAATTTGTGACCAGTAATTTAATATTTACCGCCAGATTGATCTCTCCTCTCTTGACAGTTTCTCCAACACATCTCATCTCTGTCAGTGAGCAATTCTCACTGACTCAAATGTTGTGGCCACATTGCACGCAAATAAGAAAAACCTCATAAATTAGAAGAAGTGGGTGATGGCTTTCTTTTGTCTGAGAGGTTTTTTTGTGAAGACCAAAAAATGTCTCAGAAGTCAAAAGACGGTGATACTCAACTGCAGTACTAGAGTTGATTTTGTATTTTGAAACTCTATTTTGAGTTTCAGTTTTTCATATTTTTCTATTATGTTTCTTGTGGCACCGTGGGCCTTGGAGTTTTGTCATTTCAGTTTTCTGTATGTACTGTACATATGGCAAAACCGACAAATCCAGCTTTGACTAGAGAAACAAATACATTAAGTAAAAACAAATTATTATTTCTTGTCTACTTAAGACCAATCAAAAGTTTCTTATGTCATATTCACTAGATAACATGGTCGATCTGGCAAATTTGTACAACATGGCTATAGAAAAGTATTATGTTCCATTCAGTGGTGATTTCTCACAGACTGCAAGGGAGGCCCGGCTTCCCCTAAAATTACGAAAATTAAATGTTAAATATGTTCGGTTGTGTTGACATTTCATTAACTATAAATGTGTTAGAACACGTTCATCTCACAGACGAGTTCGTTCAGAATCAGCCTTATCACAAACCAACAGACTGGATGTTGTTCACTTCTCCTCCGTTCCTGTTGCGCTGTTTTCTCATCCATCTCTGCTCAGTGCATTTGCTCGTAGACACTCAGCGTCCATGCACTTCAATGGGACTGAGTGGAACAGTCTTTTTCATTGCCTCAAATCTGGACGGTAATTGGATAAATGCCACCATGTTGTCCCGCCCCTGGATGCTGGGCGTCTCTGGGGGTGAATGTAGCTGTGGGCGGAGCTCGGCTGGGCTGGATGCCAGGCTTCCACGTGCTGATTGGAGGATCGGTCGAAAGGCTGAATCCCATTTGATTGACAGCTAGTTTGAGATCTCCTCCTTCACTGACACAGTTCAGTTTAATACTATCGCACATTCTGCTGTGAAATCGAGAGAGAAACCACTACCAAATTACTTGTTCATTTCTTGCACTGTAAATAAAACACACTCATTGTACTTCCTTGTTTCAATTTAACATAATTTCAACGTTTTCTTGTTTACTTGGTACGATAAGGTCACTGACCATTTTCTTAAAAAGGAACAGAGGGACGAATTTATGTTTACATAACTTGACATTTTTTTTTTATGTAAGCCGACAATGAGCTTCCCCACTCTGAAAGACCAGCAGCTGCACTGGTTCCATTACATTCCAATCATTGGCAATACATTGAGATGTGTAAGCCATCAGCATCAATGACGGAGATAAACAACTGTCCGTACGTTTGTCCGTTCGTTCCGTGGCTCAGTTGGTAGAGCGGGTCATCCAATGACCAAAGGGTCGGCGGGTGGAATCCTGCCTCCGACTGTGCACATGTCGAAGTGTCCTCAGGTGAATGTGAGGCTCTGTACAGCGCTTCAGGCATCATGAAGGTGTAGAAAATGCACTATCCATTTACAGTTTATCTTCATCATGGGGACTGCAGTCTCAGCACAAATGTCTACTCTTTCCACTCTACAGTTTCCTCCTCTAATTCCTCTGGGACTTAAAGCTGTTCCCAGGACAGAGTGGGTCTCCTTCCAGCTGGACAAGCCTGAAACCCCTCTCCAGGGAGGCATCCAGACCAGATGCCCAAACCACCTCAGCTGGCTCTTCTGGATGTGGAGGAGCAGCAGCACTACTCTGAGCGCCTCCTTGATGGCCAAACTCCTCATCCTATCTCCAAGGGAGAAAACGTATGTCTGCAGTTGGTACCCTCCATGTCATCTTTTTGGTCAACACCCATAGCATGTGACCACAGCTGAATGAAAGAATGTAAGAATATAGATCACCTGGGAGATTGAGAGTTCCACTTTTTGGCTTCACCACAACAAACAGCTTTAGTGTCTATGTCACTGCAGATGTTAGTCAAATCCACCGGTCGATCTCAATAAAATCCCATGGTTAACTCTGTAAAGCCTGAACCATTAAATCAGTGACAGAAAATTCCAGTTCTGTGAAACTGGAGCCTTTATTGGTCCTTCTGAACAACCACAAAAAATTTATTTTTTTTTCAAATATCACTTTCCATGTATGAGTTTCAGTTTTGTATCATATTTGATACATCAGGTCTCAATGCTCAAATATTATTACTTTTGAACAAACAAAAACATAATATAACATAAACATGTTTAACAAAGTGATAATTCCTTTTCAAAAATCGTCAAAGTTCTGCCTCCTTCCTCATTAATGACAGTCTTGTAGTGTCACTGGAAAGGCCTCTGGTGAACGACTTCATCCCCCCTGGTGGATTATCTGTGTATTGCATGTATCTAATTGTATACATCAGGTTTTTCAAGAAAATAAATTATCACACTGATCATGGAGAGGGCTTCAAAACTCTAAACTTTTTCAAAAGAAAAATTGCCAAAAATGAAGCTGGAATCATTCAAACTGGTTCCAACATAAACCTTTTTGAGGGCTGCATGTTTCCATGTTAGCCATGGTGAGTGTATGTTGATGATACTGTGATATATATTGGACAACACAGGTGTTTTTTTTTTATGTCAGTGTAAGGAAAACAATGTTTGAAGTGACTAACATAGCATCTCGGAAATAACACGGATAAATACTTGCAAACAATTTAAATTAGTGCAAGTTGTTGTGCATATGTTTGTCTATTTGCCTGTTTGACAAAGATTGTGGGTGGGCGGGCACCTGCAGAGAAGTCACGTATTGTTTTACTGTCAGTGTGGGTACATGCTAGTGTGAATACATACAGTATATTGTCTCCATCTGTGCATTGCTCCTGAATAAAGGCTCATTAGGTCTCCATCTGGTGGATCCAGTAAATGCTACAACCCAAGCTGCTGCAAGGCCAATTGAGCAGTAAAATTATGGAGACTTTTTGGGAATTCATTATCAACAGATTCCCTCAAATTCAGCTCCACAGCTTCTGCTTTCTTTTTACTCTGTTGCTTTATCATCGTCTCAAATTTCAGACATAATGTAATCTGATACAGGGTTGAGCTTAAAGACGAGAGAAACAGTTATCCCTCATATTCACCATACGAACGCCTCACCAAACGCTCGTTCTGTGTTTCTGATTATCATCCTCAGGTTTTAAAACACAGTCTTTACAGTTTATCCAGTGCTTAGAATAAAACTGATGATACAATGTAATGAAATATAAACACATCAGGAGCCATGAAGAATGTGTAACTGGGAATGAGCCTGGTCATTTGCTGCAGTGTTTCTCATTATAAGAGTTTTGTGAGATACCAGATGGGGGGGCAAAAGTGTAATCCATGGTTAATGCTAAACAAAGGCAGACTGTCAGGGGTACATTTTCTCAGCTGAGTGAAGGCTTAAATGTTAATGTAATGCTAATTCAAACAAGGATTAATTACTGTATTATTAGCTGTTATGTTTGGGATATGAAGCACAAAAAGACACAAACTGCACATACATTAAACAATGAATGAACGTCTGTGAATTGGTCTTCTAGACATTGCAATTAAGATGCACTGAATAGAACGCAAATTGCTTGTTTTCGCTCGCTGATATCCGAAGCTAGCTAGCCCCAGCTTAAACCTGAGCAGTGGTTCTACCCAATCTATTTTGATCCAAACCCACCTACCCTGCAGCACAAAGTAATTCATCATTATTTTGGTTGCTAACCAAAGCTCACGACCAGGGCTGAAAGGTAGATTGATTGGTCGAATAAGAGCTTCACTTTGAGGCTTAGCTCTCTGTTCGCCAAAACAGTCTAGTTCAGCCCCCCCATTATTATGAAGGCCACACCAATCCACAAGGCACATCACTATTAACCTTGAGTGAGCCAGTTCATGGTGACAGGGTATTAGACAAACATAAAGATAAGTCATTGCTATTTGTGTGATATGTCACTGACCCATGATCCAACAAGGTGTTGAGGAAATAGGACAATGTGTGTATGCAAAGTACTGCGTATTCAAACACAGAACAAGAGCGTCCTTACTCTCTACACGACCCGTAGCAGTGTTTGATGAATGCTGCCAGTGGAAGAAATGCATCAAAATGCCACCGATGTGTTTTTTTTTTCTTTTATTTATTATTATTTATTTGTTTTTTTAAAGGGATGCACTGCATTGCTGTTGCATTTTAATAAGGTTCTGGTTAGACACACAATTATTTGGGGTTGTGTTTTACAAATAGATCATGGTTATAACAGTAAAATATGTACTTGTCAAAGTTAGTAGGCTGTCTTGATCCTGGTCACAGTAATTAACGACAACAACAGCAACAACAACAACCATGGCTAAAAATAATATGTACTTTCAGTTTGAAAGAAAAGGTGAATAGCAGACATCAGCGGTAAGATGATAGAAATACAAACACAGGTGACGTTATTCTAATTGACATGATACTATGCTATTCTGACCATCGTATCTAATTCATATCCAAACGTTACACAGTTCGTAGCCATACTTTATCAGACAAACCTTTACATGAGAATTAGTCTGGGCCCTCTTCAATTTTAAGCCAGTTTTAAACAGGCTCTGAAATTCTCTGAATGTGAACGGATACACTTACAGCCAAATAGGTCATGGTTATAACAGTGTAATGGCAATATTACTTATATCCGTATATATTCATATATATTCATGTATTTCATATATCATATAGGTTTCTAACTTTATTTCAGATAGTGTGACTTCTTCGGTGTTGTGTCCAGAGTAGAAGGCCAGGCCAACACCTGAGTAGCATAGAGAAGATTTCTCACAGGGGTCTTATCTTTAAGTTCCTGACACTAGCCAAAACACTTTCTACACATCATAATTTTCTCATGAGAGACAGAAGACTACATGGGGATTTGTATTTTCGGGGTCAGACCATCTCAGTCTTTTGTCTGAGTGATATCTCTTTTTATGGAGCTCCAAATAAAGTGATTTCTTTGACACTGAACGTTTGAACTTATCCTTCTTTATTATAGAAGAATTAGTAGAGTAATATTTTTCCATAACAACAGTAAAATATGTACTTGTCAAGGTTAGTAGGCCCTCTTCATTGTGGTCACAGTAAATAACAACAACAACAACAACAACAACAACCATGGCTAAAAATAATATGTACTTTCAGTTTGAAAAGAAAAGGTGAACAGCAGACATCAGCGGTAAGATGACTGAGAAATACAAACACAGGTGTCGTTATTCTAATTAACATGATAATATGCTATTCTGACCATCATATCTAATTCATATCTAAACACCGTTGCACAATCTGTAGCTGTACTTTATCAAACTAACCTTTAAATGAGAATTAGTTTGGGTCCTCTTCATTTTTAAACCAGTTCTAAACAGGCTCTGAATGTCTTTGAATGTGAACAGATACACTTACAGCCAAATAGGTCATGGTTATAACAGTAAAATATGTACTTGTCAAGGTTAGTAGGCCCTCTTCATTATGGTCACAGTAAATAACAACAACAACAAAAACAACAACAATAACAACAACCATGGCTAAAAATAATATGTACTTTCAGTTTGAAAAGAAAAGGTGAATAGCAGACATCAGCGGTAAGATGATAGAAATACAAACACAGGTGACGTTATTACCTCCGCCAAAGAGGTTATGTTTTTGCCGGCGTTGGTTTGTCTATCTGTCTATCTCTTTGTCTGTCTGTCGGTCCTTGTGCAAGATAACTCAAAAAATTATGGACAGATTTGGATGAAAATTTCAGGAAGTGTTGATACAGGCACAAGGAACAAATGATTAAATTTTGGTGGTTAACCGGGGGGGCACTGATCTGCCTTGGCGGAGGTCTGCGCTCTCCGAGTGCTTTTCTAGTTCTAATTAAAATGATAATATGCTATTCTGAACATCATATCTAATTACCTCCACCAGGAGGTATTGTGACTGATTAGCTTTGTGTGCGTGCATGCATGTTTGCTTGTTTGTTAGCAAGATAACTCAAAAAATTATGGACAGATTTTCATGAAATTTTCAGGAAATGTTGATACTGGCACAAGGAAGAAATGATTACATTTTGGTGGTGATTGGGGGGGGGGCAGATCTGTCTTGGCGGAGGTCTGTGCTCTCTGAGTGCTTTTCTTGTTCATATTTAAACACCGTTGCACATTCTGTAGCCGTACTTTATCAAACACTAACCTTTGAATGAGAATTAGTCTGGGCCCTCTTCAATTTTAATAATAATAATAATAATAATAATAATAACAAGAAAAGCACTCGGAGAGCACAGACCTCCGCCAAGACAGATCTGTCATCATTTGTTCCTTGTGCCAGAATCAACATTTCTTTAAAATTTCATCAACCCCCCCCCAATCACCACCAAAATGTAATCATTTGTTCCTTGTGCCAGTATCAACATTTCCTGAAAATTTCCTGAAAATCTGTCCAAAACTTTTTGAGTTATCTTGCTAACAAACAAACAAACACACAAAGCAAAGTGATCACAATACTTCCTGACAGAGGTAACAACAACAACAACAACAACAACAACAATAATAATAATAATAATAATAATAATAATAATAATAATACATCAGTTTTGTATAGCGCTTTTCTAAGTACTCAGACGCTTTTAAACCAGTTCTAAACAGGCTCTGAATGTCTCTGAATGTGAACAGATACACTTACAGCCAAATAGATCTACAAATAGGTCATGGTTATAACAGTAAAATATGTACTTGTCAAGGTTAGTAGGCCCTCTTCATTGTGGTCACAGTAAATAACAACAACAACAACACCAACCATGGCTAAAAGTAATATGTACTTTCAGTTTGAACAGAAAAGGTGAATAGCAGACATCAGCGGTAAGATGACTGAGAAATACAAACACAGGTGTCGTTATTCTAATTAACATGATAATATGCTATTCTGATCATCCTATCTAATTCATATCCAAACGTTACACATTTTGTAGCCGTACTTTATCAAACTCACCTTTAAATGAGAATTAGTCTGGGCCCTCTTCATTTTTAAACCGGTTCTAAACAGGCTCTGAATGTCTTTGAATGTGAACAGATACACTTACAGCCAATCAGAGCGACAGACAAAGGCCACAGATGGACAGACACTATTCATAGGTTGCCTCTATCACTATATCAAACCCCAATTAACCGGCTCCATATTAGATGAATGGTTCTACTTAATGTGGGCCCTGAAGGGGAGCAGCACCAGACTGATCTACCACAACAAAGAAACATTTGCTCTCAGGCAGATGCATCGTTTCCCCAGGCTCACTTTTCTGTTCATCACCATGTGACCTTCCAGTGAAATATGAAGCATAAATGTGATATACAGCTAGCTCAGTGACAGGATATTAACAATATTTTAAAAAATACTTGTGTATCTCAAAGTCTTAACCTTTTCTGAAAAAAAAAAAAAAAAAAAAGATCTCACCTATCATTTTGAGTTGTGCTCTAGCTCGATTAATTAAACTGTCAACAGGATGTGTCATTACCAAGATATGTACGCCTGCCCATTGTATTCTTTTCATCATTTTTCTTCAGTAGATGGCCAAGATTTCTACAAGGCTATTTAAACACTATGGGCTGCACTCAGCAGCACTTCTACAATAAAAGCTGCAGAATGCAATTCACTTGTTGAATGTAGGCACACCTAATTGTGCAGAACATCAGCAAGTAGAAAAATACAGGAGAGCAATGAAACTACAGACTGAATTTTAACCACTACATTTAAATGTGGAGTCTCAGCACCACCACATTAGTCGCTTTTCTATTGACCCTCAATTTACGCAAACATAAATTGCGCTTGCAAATTTACCTAATGGAAAAACGACAATTTAGCCAAAACTCTCATTTTCTGATGAAATGATTTTGTGCTGGCAAGAGGTAGTTTTTTCAGGCATGGAATGGAAAGACCTGTTTCCACAACTAAAGTCACGTGAATTAAAAAAAAAAGGATGTTGATGGACGTTACAACCAGGTACCAATTGTGGACCCCATCAAAAGTAAACGTTGTGGACCCTTCATAAAATTGAGTATCTTGTCGATCTGTCAGAGTAGAGGGTGGGGGCGGTGGGGGTGCGGTCCAAAGATACCATCACTTATGCTAACATGAAACGAAACTGAAACTTAACACTTTCAATGTCCGACTCCTGATTTCTACTCCTCTATTATTAGGGATGGGAATCGAGAACCGGTTCTTTTTTGAGAACTGGTTCCCAGTAGCTCGATTCCTTGGAATCATTTGCCCGCCTGCTTAATGATTCTGCTTATCGATTCCGCCTTCGTTGTGCATGCGTGATGACGTCACACGTACGCTGCATTGTTTTGGTCAGAACATAGCCAACATGGTGTTGAGGCAGAAACGGTCTAAACAGACGACACCAGGTCCACTGGAACACTGTCAAAGCTTCCATGTCTTCAAAAGGGTAGAATCCCTCCAATCTCCTCAAACATTTGTCCACAGCATGTGAATCATTCACAGGAATGTCATGTATTTGATACTCAGCGGTGCTTGTGAATGTAGCGGCAGAGTGAACGCCGGGCCGGTTCCGGTGCGGGCAACAAACGTCGTAACTCCTCAAATACAAGTTTCCGATGGTAAGAAGGGAAAGGAAATGAGGTGCACAACAACGGGAGACAAGCCGAGCCGAGTTGAACCTGTTCCATGTAGTAGAAATGCAGCAATAGAGGAATTAGTAAAGAGTCTTTAGCTTGACTTTCACTGTACGCCCCCCCCCGAACAGGTCCGCCATCATCTGTTATTATTTGTACATACTGTTTATGTTCTATTTTCTGTGCAGAGATGGAAATATAAAAGACAGTTAATGCAAACACACCCATTTGTACTCTTTTATTCCCTCACCCAATGAGAATTGATAAGAGAATCGATAAGGAATCGGATCAATAAGCAATATCGATAATGGAATCGGAATCGTTAAATTCTTAACAATTCCCATCCCTATCTATTTTACATCGGATCTTACATGAAATTTTCACAACTTCTAGCCTAGTGTTTTTCAACCTTGGGGTCTGGATCCCACATGGGGTCACCTGGAATTCAAATGGGGTCACCTGAAATTTCTAGTAATTGATAAAAAAAACAAAACAAAAAACAAAAAACCCAAAACTTTTTAATAGAAAATATTCAGTGGGTTGACAGAGATAATCCAAATCCATAAAAGACATGACAAACTGTGAAGCTGAAACTGCAGCACTGTGGTTCTGTTTATCTGTCAAATGTTCATTGTGGTCAGTTTCAGATGCTGCAGCTCTTTCATAATTCATAGTTTGAGTTCTTGTTTGTTCAGTATTAATTGTCAGCCTTGTAAATCCAAGATGGACTGAGTGTACATATCCTGACCAAGGAAAATCAAATTCTCACTTTGTGCAGTAATCTACACCTGGATTTACTGCCTCCGTCCATAATAATTTACATTATATAGACTAAATGTCATCTAAAATGTATGTTTATTTGCAACATAGTATAGCAAACTATTACATGATCAAAAACAAATTAATTTTAGCCAAAAAAAAAAAAAGTCTCCGTTTTGAATGTCTGGGGTCAGCAGAAATTTGTGATGTTAAAATGGGGTCACGAGCCAAAAAAGGTTGGGAACCACTGTTCAAGCCTATATCCACCGGACCCCCTCCACTGGTCTATGGGCCCCCCACTAATGCTGGGCCCCATGAATTTATCATGTTTACCCCGCTTTATCGGCGCCACAGGTTACAACAAGCGAAGAAGAAGAGTTTTAGAAGAAACATGGTGCAGTATGTGTGGACACACCAGGAAACTGAATGATTTTTTTAATTTAGTATGGAATAGAGGGGTAATACGTAATGATAATGAATATATCTGAAAATTAGCATGATATTTACATTCATCACCATGTTTATGGAATGACGTGTCATCTCATGATAATATATAAACAAATCATTGCATTTGTGATTTAACGGAAAAACCGACATTGCGCAATTCAGTTTTTTTGACATTTAGAAAATATCGGTAAAGTTTTGCGCATATGTCCAATGGAAAAGCAACTGTTGACTAAAACGAGAGGAAGGTTCACCATGTCTTTTTTTTGTGCTTTTTTTTTTAATTTAACCTTTATTTAACCAGGAAAAAAAAGATCCCCTTGAGATTAAGATCCTCATTTTCAAGGGAGTCATGGCCAAGAAGCAGCATGAAATACAACACAGTTACAACACAACAACAAATAAAATTAGAAGAATTTCTCTATGTGCATTTTAACATTTTATACCTTTTTGATGATGTTTATGTTATTATTGTATAAATGCAGAACTGTGTAATATAAGAAAGTTAAATATGTTTCAAAATTTTTAACTGAAAATAAATGACCATCAAAGCCCTACCAGACAAAAGCACTTGTTGAGCATTTAAGAAAAACCTGATGCTTGTAAATGATTAATAGCGGAACCACATTGTCTTGAAAATGTCTCATAGAAGTCATCCTTACAACTCAGTGTTTACCTGCTGCTGGATTATTGAAAATCCCAGCATGATTTTTCAGTGCTTTTATCTTTGCGTGGGTGTAGTTGCATACTGAGAAGTTAATAGAGCCTTCTTATCCAACCGCAGGGAATGTGCACCTTTTGATTGCCCTTACAGTAAAATTGTGAGAGCATGTAGGAGCATTTCTGAAAATTTATAATAAGGAAAAAACATAGAAAAAGAGAAGTCAGAAAAATGCTTTTTACAATAGAAATGCCATATTCAGTGAGTGTTTTGCCTGCATTTTCAGTTGTGCACATCCACACTGTGTACGTGGAATCCTTCGTATACGCTTTAAATCTATATTCTCACATTTTTAAAAGATATTTACACTGATTATGTGTTGTGATTATTGGCTTTGTTTTAATGAACCCATCACTTTTGTACTATATCATTATTGTTTTGTACAGTTTTGTATTTATTTGTTATGTTCTTTGCATGCATTTTATAGTTGGGTATTTCATCATTGCTTTATATATTGGTTAAAAATAACTTTCTACAGTACAATGCAATTAAACTATTCTTATTCTTACTGTCAGTCCCAGCTATACTTTGTAGTATGTATCATGTCTTACAAAGACATCCAATTTTTTTTAACAAATAAAAGGCTACATTTCCTTTTACTAGGAAATCCAGTCCAAACTAAAGGTCACAGACATGACCATAAAGTGACACCTCTCAAGTGCTCCAACCTGAACTAACAAATATGCTGTTTGTTCACGTCTTCTTATCAGCTTTGGGATCCTCACAGGCAGAGATGAGAAATTACTTCAATTCTAAACTCCAGGATAAGTGATAAAATACCACAGATAACATGACATGGGTAAAGTTTGTACAGGTTTAGGTACAAAACAGTGGCGGCTGCTCGTCTTTCAGACAGGGGAAGCTCATTGACGGCTTACATCAAAAAAAAAAAAAAAAAAAAAAAAAAGTCAAGTTATTTAAACATACATTCGGGCCTCCGTTCCTTTTTAAGAAAATGCTCAGTGACCTTATCGTACCAAGTAGGCGTCTTTTCCAGGGACTGGACCAGTGTCCTCTGAATGTTGAGCAGAGGCGGGCTGCTTAGATTGCTTTGGCCCATTGTGTTGCAGGTGTAAGACTTCAGCCTTTTTAAACTACAGATGCTCCTTTCACTCCGACCTAGCCTACGGTTTGATTGATTTAGATTAGATTAGATTCAACTTTATTGTCATTACTCAGTATAAATACAGGCTAACGAAATGCAGTTAGCATCCAATCAGAAGTGCAAATAGCAGAAGTGCAGTATAATACAGTTAAATATCGTATGTACAGGTAAGCAATATGTACAGATGAGTGCAGTTATTTACAGCTAGTGCAAATGAGATGGTTATATAAGTATTGAATGTACAGATGAATAAATAGGATGTTAGATAGTTCTGTGCAGTATATGTACAATTGTTATGGGAGAAGTAAGTACAGGTAGGGCTATAAAGGGTGGTTATAATTATCCTTAAGGCTATACAGAAGTAACTGATTTACTGTACAAATATCTTGTGAATATACTATATATAAGGCTATATGCAGAAATAACTAACTTGCTATACAGAAGTCTGTGGATATACAAAAAGTAAGAGTTAAGTAGATATTACAGAATATACACATATACATACATACATATATACACCTATGGATGCACACAAAAACTCAAGTGTGGATGTAAGCATATACATATATACACACACATGCAATATTGGCTGTGTGATATAGATCTAACAGTAGAGAATATTGATGAAAGTGTAACTATCTACAAAACAATATTCAACTCGAACAAGAAATGATTAAATTATGGAACTGAAACAAGAAAACGCTGAAATTATGTTAAATTGAAACAAGGAAGTACAATGAGTGGGTTTTATTTACAGTGCAAGAAATGAACGCGTAATTTCGTAGTGGTTTCTCTCTCAATTTCACAACAGAATACGCAACGGTATTAAACTGAACTGTGTCAGTGAAGGAGCAGATCTCAAACTAGCTGTCAATCAAACTGGATTCAGCCTTTCGAACTGATCCTCCAATCAGCACGTGGGATTCTGGCGTCCGGCCCGGCCAAGCTCCGCCCACAGCTCCATTCACCCCCAGAGATGCCGGGCGTCCGGGGGCGGGACAACATCGTGGCATTTATCCAATTACCGTCCAGTTTTGAGGCAATGAAAAAAACAGTTCCACTCAGTCCCATTGAAGCCCAGAGACGCCCGACGTCTACGGACAAATGCACTGAGCAGAGATGGAGGAGAAAACAGAGACACGGGAATGGAGGAGAAGTGAACAACATCGAGTCTGTTGATTTGTGATAAAACTGATTCTGAACGAACTCATCTTTGAGGTGAACGTGTTCTAACACATTTATAGTCAATAAAATGTCAACTCAACCGTACATATTTAACCATTTAATTTGAGTTATTTTAGGGGAAGTCGGGCTTCCCTTGTAGTCTATGAGAAATCGCCACTGGTAAAAAACTACTTGGTCAGGCCTGGAAAAGACCAAAATTGTGGCTAAATAATGAAGTTAATCATCATGAATGAGTTCTGATTGAAGCAGAGTTCTGTTATGTTTGTTCCAGCTGTCATTGGGAGAAAAACACTCATATATCATAGGGCTGACGCATGTAGACGACCATTAGACCTGATCATATTCAATAACATAGCTTTTCAGTTTCATTAAGAAAATTAGGATTCTTTCTGGGTCACAAAGTCCCATTTTGACCTTTTCTGTATTATTCCTCTCTTGGCTGATTACATCTGCCAATCTGCTTCCATCCGTTTCCTCAGTCTCTTTTGCCTCATCTCACATGGGTGTCATTGCCTAGTCAGCAGTGATGCACATCATAGCCATCACAGTGATGAGGGCAGGGCACTTTGATGAAGGTAAATGTAGGCTTTAAACTGGACGCTCATGTTAGTGGCATCCTGTACTTGCATTTTGCCCTTTTTTGTCAGCATGCCCTTGAATCTGGTAAACAAGATTTTTTCCTCCTCTTCTTTCTCTCACATAGTTTAAATGTAATCTCACTAAAATGTCCCTTTTTCTTAATGATTTGTTGTTCATAGAAATGTCAAAAACTAAAAATTAGTAAAAGATGCAGTGAAATTAGCTCAGTGGTTCCCAATCTTTTTTGGCTCGTGACCACATTTTAACATACAAATTTCTGGCGACCCCAGACATTCAAAACTGAGACATTTTTCTCTTGGAGATGTCTTAGCTGGGTCAGGCGGGTGAAGAAATCTTTCCATTCTCTGTTTGGTCCGGTTTTCTGACTGCGACTGTGTCCAGGTAGGTTTAAGCATAGTAACACATGAGGTCACATGATCAGGTCAATCAAGATATGCCGTCTCAGATGTTATATCCTGTGTTTCATTTGAACTTGATATTTATTTGGATTAAAATGTGTGGTGTTTTAATTATAATGAAATATATATTGAATCATTAAAAATATTTTATTAGTAATTAAAAAAATAAAATAAAATTAGCAATTACTAGAAATTTCAAGTGACCCCACATGAATTCCAGGCGACCCCATGTGGGGTCCTGACCCTAAGGTTGAAAAACACTGTATAAACCTTTCATATGGCAATCATTGAAATACTCTGAAATTCAAAGAGTTTGACATTGTCATCCACCTTATCTTCCCATTAAACATCCTAGCAACACTTGCTAAAAAGGCAAGGCAAGGCAGGTTTATTTATATAGCACATTTCATGTACAAGACAATTCAAAGTGTTTTACATAAAAGATTAGAAGCATTGGAGCAGAAGGCATGAGAAAAACAAACAAACAAACAAACAAAAAATCAGATAAACAGATAAAACAAATAAACAGATAAAAACTTTTATCTTAAAAGGAATAAAAACTCTCTTCAAATGCAGCTGAGAACAGGTGGGTCTTTAACCTGGACTTTAATAAACTGAGTGTTTCAGCTGATCTGAGGTTTTCTGGGAGTTTGTTCCAGACATGTGGAGCACAGAAGCTGTACGCAGCTTCTCGGTGTCTGGTTCTGACTCTGGGAACTGACAACAGACCAGATCCAGATGACCTGAGTGGTCTGGTGGGTTCATACTGGGTCAGGAGGTCACTGATGTGGTTTGGTCCTAAAACATTCAGAGCTTTATAGACCAGCAACAGAAGTGTAAAGTCTGTCCTCTGACGGACAGGCAGCCAGTGTAAGGACCTCAGAGTTGGACTAATGTGGTCCACTTTTCTGGTTTTAGTGAGGACTCTACCAGCAGAACTGCAGTTGTCTAATGGATTTTTTAGTAAAGTAAATACATGCAATAAAACAACTGTTATAAAGTCATAAACCGACAAAATCACACATATTCACTATGTACAGCTTCAAAATGTCTATAAAGTCTCTGTGAATCACTGTACAGTGCAACATTTTTCAACCTTGGGGTCGGGACCTCACGTGGGGTCGCCTGGAATTCAAATGGGGTCGCCTGAAATTTCTAGTAATTGATGACAGAGACAATCCTAATCCATAAAAGACATGACAAACTGTGAAGCTGAAACTGCAGCACTGTGGTTCTGTTTATCTGTCAAATGTTCATTGTGGTCAGTTTCAGATGCTGCAGCTCTTTCATAGTTTGAGTTCTTGTTTGTTCAGTATTAATTGTCCTCCTTGTAAATCACAGCTGGACTGACTGTACATATCCTGACCAAGGTAAATAAAATTCTCACTTTGTGCAGTAATCTACACCTGGATTTACAGCCTCCGTCCATAATAACATGTAACCCACATGGTTACTAGACCAGTATATGTGATTTGATTGTAATACCTCAGCCCCACCACCAGGTGGCACATTAGCCCTGGTGTAGTGATTTTGAATGTGACCTCAGTGTCGTGATCATTGAACGTAACCTCAGTCTGTGCGTGCGCCATCTTAGAACGACATACTGACCAGAGCACATGCATTAGGAACGAGCTGACAAACTGGGGTATGTAATATGACGGAAACCATGTAAACCATCGAATAATCTTCACGCAGTGTCTTGATAAGTCTTTTGTTATTAGCAGAAGCCGTGTGAATGTGCTCTGTGAGAACTCCGCTAAGAAAATGCTACATGCTAGAGAATCAGCCTCGTGGTTAGCTTTTTGATATTAGCTTGTTGTGTGAGAAAATTCCTGTTCATAGAAGTACATACATAAGACCAGTCGGAGTTACTGATATGTTACCTGAAACGTTTTTCCAATGTTTTAAACCCACCGTGGAACCAGCTGTATCATTGTGAACTTGGAAAGTAGCTTTAGAAAGATCGCTAACTGAGCTAGCGGGAAGCTAACATTAATTGAGGTCAGCACTGCTAGGCTAATTTAGGTATTGCCTGCAATATGAATGCTAATGGTGTGGCTTGTTAAGCTAAAATGCCACTGCTGTAGCATATGAAAGAGAAAAAAGACGGCATATGATGCATAATTGTGTGGATATGATGCCAGTTATGATAGAGGAAGTAATTGTTGATAAATGTAATGTGCATAATGTGTTTTACTGCCCTGAAGATGTTAAAATATTCATGTTGGTTAAAAAGAAGAGTTAAAAAGATATACAATCTATGGTCTAAAAGATAAATATTGATTTGTAGAGCTGTTTTAAAATATAAGTAGTGCTGTATTAAAATAATTAAGTGAATTTATACTAAGATATAAGTTCATAATAGGTCATTGTCATGATTGAAATACCCAAGTTGTACTGTAAATGTCATTTACAATGCTTTGATTGCTGTATTCTGTATCTCGGTATTGAGTGTAATAGAATGAGAAGTGGAAATGGAAAGATGTCATGATTTGAATAGAGAGTAATGGTTATTTGTTCTGCACTCTATGTGTAGACTTGTTTTTTTGTTTTGCTGGATTTGGACTTGATTCAGATTCCGAACCGAGGTGGTTCAGTGGCGAGCCAGGACAGACGAACGACTCGGACGGAACGGTGCACGGTCTGGCCAACTGTGGGATCCACTCCGAGGAACTAAAGACATCGCTTCACTTCATTTGTGATACAGATAAGAACATTACATACACAAAATCTACCCAGGTAGTAACCATTTGAATGGAACATTACACACAGAACTGAACTGAGCACTTATCTTCTAAGAAAGAAGGAGGGACAATTTATTTTGAACTTTTATTTATTTTGTTATTTTTTTAATTCTTTGGGGAAGAGCTCTATTTTGTTGTATTGTTTGTTTGTTTTTTGTTGGTACCTTTTATTTTCATACACTGTAAAGTGTTATTGTTGTGGCAATAAATTGTCAACTGTTAACTTCATGGTATCATTGCGTGAGTATTACCAGTTTTCCGAACCTAGAGATAATGTATGTGTTATAGTGTGTTCTTTCAAATCAGGCTACAGGCGCTACACATACATTCTATAGCCAAAATGTTTCATAAAATTTACGTTTTTTTAGAAGATAGTATAGCAAACTATTACATGATCAAAAACAAATTAATTTTAGCAAAAAAAAAAAATAAGTCTCCGTTTTGAATGTCTGGGGAAATTTGTGATGTTAAGATGGGGTCAAAAAAGGTTGGGAACCACTGGTATAGTGGTATAAAAACCAACATGCTTCTTGACCTCACTGACACACAGGACTGGCCCCATATTTAATGTTTGTGGAAATTACCAAAAATAGTCACAAAGGGTTAAAATTTATTATCATGATAAACACAGGCACAATAGCAAAGGCCATGTGATCTGGATTCCAGAGTGATGGGTGCATCAGGGTGAGAAGAGAGGCAGATGATTACCCATCATGCCTAGTGCCTACAATTCAAGCCTGTAGGGGCAGTGTTATGATCTGGGGTTGATTCATTTGATCAGGTCTAAGTTTACAATATTATGTGTCCATGAGGTCACGTAAACCCGAACATACTGAATGACCAGGTCTGAACATGACGGTGATGGATGTTTTCTTTGATGATGACACAGGCGTATTCTAAGATGACAAAACCAGGATTCATCAGGATCAAATTGTAGAAGAGTGGCTCAGAAAAATGAAAATAGTTTAAACATTGGTGGAAGAAAGTACTCAGATCCTTTATGTGAGAACAAACCTGCTCTGAACTACCTTCTGCTTTTATGTCGAGGACCTGATAAATGTGAAGGTTCATGAGAAGATTAAAACAAAGTACTAACACTCAAATCTGTTTTCAGTTTGAGCATTTACTCCAATCTTTTATCATTGGTGAGGTGTTGGATGAGTTGAACATTTAAACCTGTGGGAAGTTCAGAGAAAAGATTCACTAATTATGGTAATAATTAATTCCTAGACATCTGAAATATAAGTCTGAACCAAGGTTATAACAGCTTTGGATTTTTCAGTATAGTTTAGTTTCATGTAGTTTTGCCTTTTTTTTTCTCTAATTCAGTTAGTGCCGCTAGTTACAATTTATTTTTATGTTTATGTTTATGCATTTGGCAGACACTTTTTTCCAAAGCGACTTACAGGGGAAAACCAATCAAATCACTCAATCAGATTTTATTTATATCGCACCAGATCGCAACAAAAAAGTTATCTCATGACACTTTATATATAGAGTTGGTCAAAACCAGACTCTGAGCCAATTTACAGAAACCCAACAGAATCCTCCAGGAGCAAACACTTGTGACTGGTGACGGTAGAAGGAAAAACTTCCCTTTAACAGCAGAAACCTCGAGCAGACCCAGACTCCTGGAGGATGGCCGTCTGCCTTGACCAGTTGGGGTTAAAGAGAGAGAGTAAAGAAAGAGAAAAAGAGAGCGATAGAGATAGAGACTGGGGGAGACGGGGGGAGTAGGGGGAGACACATGGAGGCAGTTGAGGATAAGTGAGTGATGATGATGAAGGCAGGAGAGAGGCAGGACCACCGCAGCATTTTTAGAGCACTTTTGCTAGTTTTTATTAGTTTTAATTTTTTTCTAAATGCGTAGTTTTAGTTTAGTTTTAGTATTCATTTTAGTTTTGTCGTATCTTTTATCTTCTTTGCTGCTGTATTCATATAAATCCCAGACAGGACTATGCTTTCTCCCAACTTTAGTCTCCATGTTTCCAGGTAGAGTGGGGACGAGAAGACGACTGGAAACGAGAAGTGACGGACCGTGAAGTACCGTATGGTGCCGCTAGTTAAAATTGCTAGAGCGAAATAAATCGCTTTTGTATCAATCTGACATTGACAAAGATGAAAACGAAGGGAATTTTATCTATAATGTTTATAGGTTTTAGTTAGTTTTATAAGCACACAATACAGTTTGAGTTAGTTATCGTTTTTTTTTTTTTTCTTGTAATTATAGTTTTTATTTATTTCAGTTAACGAAAATGTTTTTTGAATTCTAGTTTTTGTCATTTCGCTAGTTTTTGTTAACGATAATAACCTTGGTCTGACCCCACATTAGCTTTTAAAGGATGTCAAAAGCCCTCTTGGACACCTTTTGGTTTTAACCATTAGTGTTGTTACTGATGCTATCATTGAAGTGCAGTTGAATATTTTCCACTGAGATGTAGTGGAGTGAAAGTAGGAATTAGCATAATATGGTGCATTTTTACTCCCAACTCAGCACATACTGACTCTTGACTGGGGCGTCACATTTCAATGCACAGGATAACCCTTGAGCGTAATTTTCCATGGTGCTGGGTAATTTAACAGAGGGCAGGACACAGCTGTGGTTATGGTTTTGGTACGTTAAGGCATAAAAGTAACTTGGTTAGGCTTAGGAGAAAATGGTCAGGGAGATAACTAAAATAAGAAACACATGGAGTTCATATGAAATCCCATACTGTACAGTACGTACACAAAACCCATACTAATGTTCCGTATAATCTCCAGACACACTGCTCAGGGTGTGAATACATGTTACTTCCTGAAACTTCTTTGCCAATTGGGAGTATGTAACCTTGGTAACCACCCTCCTCACCTCTACTGGTATGTGTGTAACAGTATGAACCATACCAGCATGCCTAAGTACTATACTTACTACCTTTTAATGGTTTATATTTATATTCTCCAGTGCTTCCTCAGTGGGGGCCCTCTGTGCCGGGGGGCGGCTGTGGGCTCCAGTGGCTGTGGTGCTTTCTTGGGGTCTGGTCCTCCCTGGTGGCAGTGACGGCTGCTCGTCTTTCAGACAGGGGAAGCTCATTGTTGGCTTACATCTAAAAAAAAAAAAAAAAAGTCAAGTTATTTAAACATAAATTCGTCCCTCCGTTCCGTTTTAAGAAAATGGTCAGTGACCTTATCGTACCAACTAAACAAGAAAACGTTGAAATTATGTTAAATTGAAACAAGGAAGTACAATGAGTGTGTTTTATTTACAGTGCAAGAAATGAACAAGTAATTTCGTAGTGGTTTCTCTCTCGATTTCACAGCAGAATGCATGACGGTATTTTTTTTTCTTTCTTTTTTTCTTATGGGCTCAGCTGGCTGACAGGCAGCTGTCTGTACCGATAACGCAGCAGCCGACACCAACTGTACTCCCAGTCATCATTGCCCATTTTTCTGACACCTTTGCTTGTGTATCCTCTTTTATTTGGACATTTTACCAGGGAGTATCTCACACTACTTTTTTTTTTTGTTTTTTTTTTTTCTACTTGTCTTGTCCAGCGTCCTAACAGCAGAATGGTAGTCTGGTTCCTCCTGGTGCTGAACAAATTTGCTTTGCCAAGGGTAACTTCATAAAGTATATGAAGTGCCCTTGATATTCTACTGTGTTTATTATGAGTTTTGTTGAACCACATTTCGATGCCGGACCTGACATGGGGGGTGGGGGGGGTAGAAGAAGGGGAGAGAACAAGAGAGAAGAAGGTGGCGAAGACCCTCACAAGAAAGCATCAACAATACAAACAGTAACAATCATGGAGACAATTATAATGGTGACAATAACTACAGTGAAGGAGTAGATCTCAAACTAGCTGTCAGTCAAATGGGATTCAGCCTTTCGACTGATCCTCTAATCAGCACGTGGGATTCGGGCATCCAGCCCGGCCGAGCTCTGCCCACAGCTCCATTCACCCCCAGAGACGCCCGGCGTCCGGGGGCGGGACAACATCGCGGCATTTATCCAATTACCGTCCAGTTTTGAGGCAATGAAAAAAACTGTTCCACTCAGTCCCATTGAAGTGCATGGACGCTGAGCATCTACGGACAAATGCACTGAGCAGAGATCGAATGAGAAAACAGCGCAACAGGAATGTCTGAGAATTTAACATCGAGTCCGTTGATTTGTGATAAAACTGATTCTGAACAAACTCGTCTGTGAGATGAACATGTTCTAACACATTTGTAGTCAATGAACTGTCAACACAACTGAACAGATTTGACCATGTAATTTTTGTAATTTTAGGGGGAGCCGAGCTTCCCTTGCAGTCTGTGAGAAATCGCCTCTGCCTGTTGGGGTGGGGGGTCCCTGCTGCTGAGATGCGGGGGTGTTTTGGCCCTCTCTCACTGGTCAGGATGCGGCTCTAGGTGGGTGGTGCTGGGCTGCTGGGGGCTGTGGATACCCCCTGGTGTTGATGGCTCCCGGTGATAGCACCTCCTGTTTTAGTTTCTGGTCCTCCCGTTGCTGGAGAATCACATTTTATCTTTATTGCCTTTTATGTGTGTGTATTCTCCTGCATGTTCGTTTATAAAGAATAACAGTGAGTTTAGGGGGTCTCAGTTAACTATTAGGCCTGTAACGGTACACAAAATTTTTGGTTTGGTACGTTTTCGGTTTTCAAAGCCATGGTTCGTTTTTTTTTTCGGTTTGGTAAGGGAAGAAAGAAAACCCCTCAAAATGTCTATTAGTGCATTTATGAATTTTGTAACATTTTTCCCCCAATTTTTGGAGACAATAGAATATAGAAAAACAGGAATAATACAATTCTGCTGCTACAAATCAAATAGAAAATAAAATAAATTCTTAATATTACTAAATGTATTTTAAACATTAGCATTGCGCTTTTCCCTGAAAGGTAGTTTCGATCAAACAAGAAAAATGCAATCACAGTTCTGTCAGTTCACATTCTGCATAAAAATAACAAAAAAATTCCACATGAAGTGCAACATTAACAAGAGGGTAAACTGGTATTCTGTTGAAACAAACTGAAGAGAAACTTTGACAACACAATGAACCAAATTATTTATTTTAGGACAGAGAACAAACTGTGTTTTGTGCCTGTGTGCATGGGGGATTTTTTAAAAAAAATTTTTTGTCAGAGCCAGGGGGTAGGGGAGGCGCGCAGTTATATACCTGGGGGTGCGGTCCATAACTAATGTAACGAACGCTGTCATGAAACAAAAGTGAAACTTTACATACTTTCAGCGTTCTATTTATTCCTCTATTATACAGCGTGCGTGATAGACAGACAGACAGACAGGGCTAGTGTCAGTGTTTTAGAACTACCGTAGTTCCTAGGGGCTAAACAACCTCTGTCTTATTACCGTCTCTTTCCTCGTTGTTGTCTTTCACCTGAACCTGAACTGATCCAGACTGGACTGATGGTGGAGGGTCTGCAGTCTCTTCCTTCCAGGTTCACATCATATTTGTTGTTTTTTTTTAACCTTATATCGGCTGCTATTTCATATTTTGGGTCAATGTGTGCGTCCTTACATATGTCCGTGTGGAACTTGCACGGATTTAAAGTTCCGCATCGAACGACGCCTTTTGTTCGTTTTTCTTTTTCTCATCATACTGTGCCGTTTCGGTACAGCTGTGTACCGAAACGAACAGGTGTGTACTGAAACGGTTTAGTTCGGTACATGTACCATTACAGGCCTATTAACTATTTATTTACAAAGTAGCAATTGTTAAGTTGTACAGAGCTCTGGGTCTCTTTATTTCCCTGACAACAGTATACTTTGCCAGTTCGTAAAGTCTAACTCACTATTCTTTTCCAGGCCCAGTATTTTATAGTAGACAATGGTTATCCAGACATGTACTGTAGGTTGATCTCATCTTCTGATTGGTTATTCCATTCAGTGGGTTGGGTTTTCTCCAGCGGCTTCACGTTGCTCCTTGAGACTCCGCCATGTAACCTGTTTGACGACAGTTAAGATATACACATCCTAGTTTCCTCTTATCTGAGCAACATCTTTCATATTTCTGTAAAGCTGCTCTTGTACTAGGGTGGACTGTGTCACAAAAAATAGGCTGGTGTTACCTGACTGTAAGGTCAAGCAGATGTTTGACCCTAAACTGACCATATTTACATCTTATCTCCTATAGTTTATGATCCTATGTGTAGCTAAGGGAAAACCTAAGTCCTGTGATCATAAATCTGCCATTTTAGTATGTGGACTAAGATGTGCTATCATAAGAACTTTACCACTCACTAATGAAACAAAGAAATCTAGTGAAACAAAGGAATTATCTGAAATATCAACTACTACTAATATGTGATTAAACTTAAGACTTCAACTATCTAAAGTAAAACAATGTGAAGTATCTTTTGAGATGATTAAATTTTGATTAAATGCTAATTTAATGTTAATTAAATATTGATTCATTCTAACACTGTGCTCAGTCTTTTTATATTTCTGTGCTGTTTGTTTTCCAATCATTCCGACTGTGGTTACCTCCCCCAAGGAACAGCGCAGGTTATGTTTTCATCAGTATGTCAGTCTGTCTGTTTCTGTTAGCAAGATAACTGAAAAAGTTATGGACGAATTTGGAGGAAATTTTCAGGAAATGTTGATTCTGGCACAGGGAACAAATGATTACATTTTGATGGGGGGGGGGTTGATGAAATTTTCAGGAAATGTTGATTCTGGCACAGGGAACAAATGATTAAATTTTGGTGGTGATGGGGGGGTGTTCATGAAATTTTGAGGAAATGTTGATTCTCGTACAGGGAACAAATTATTACATTTTGGTGGTGATTGGGGGGGGGGGGGGGGGGGTTGATGGCATTTTTAGGAAATGTTGATTCTGGCACAGGGAACAAATGATTAAATTTTGGTGGTGATGGGGGGGATTTGATGAAGTTTTCAAGAAATGTTGATTCTGGCACAGGGAACAAACGATTAAATTTTGGTGTTGATCAGTGGGGGTGGGGGGGTGGGGTTGATGAAATTTTCAGGAAGTGTTGATTCTCGCACAGGGAACAAATGATTACATTTTGGTGGTGATCGTGGGTGGTGGTGTGGGGGGCGGTGTTGATGAAATTTTCAGGAAATGTTGATTCTCGTACAGGGAACAAATGATTACATTTTGATGGGGGGGTTTCATGAAATTTTTAGGAAATGTTGATTCTGGCACAGGGAACAAATGATTACATTTTGGTGGTGATTGGTGGGGGGGGGCTTGATGAAATTTTCAGGAAATGTTGATTCTCGCACAGGGAACAAATGATTACATTTTGGTGGGGGTTGATGAAATTTTCAGGATATGTTGATTCTGGCACAGGGAACAAATGATCACATTTTGGTGGTGATTGGGGGGGGGTGTTTGATGAAATTTTCAGGAAATGTTGATTCTCACACAGGGAACAAATGATTACAGTTTGGTGGTGATCGGGGGGGTGGGGGGGTGATCTGCCTTGGTGGAGGTCTGGCCTCTTTGAGTGCTTTTCTAGTTTTTTTATGAAATCCATCCATTATTTTGTGTAATATTTGAAACAAAACGCCCAGGGTTGAACAGGTTAAATGCTTGTGCCACTCCTAGACAACAAACACAATGCACTCCTTCCTCCGGTAAGGAGAGTGAAAGGCACACAAAGAAAAACACACTTTGAAAGATTTTTTTTTTTAAGTATACATTATGACCACAGGATCACGACATCCATCACTGATATAAAATTTGACCTCATTTCTTTCTAATTCCGTTGTAGCCACTAGGTATTAAGTGGCAAACAAGCTACTGCAATTGAGCCTCAAATGGTTTAATTCACAGCGTCATAACCTTTTACTTGTCCTTGCCCCTTCGTGTTTTCCTTCATGTTAACATCTCTGCTGGGCAGATTTAGCTGCCTGTATACACACATTTCTCACTTCTTCTTGTTTGACATTAAATGGAATATGAAGGTGCTGAGGAGGTGGATAGGCGAGCATTGTAGACTGCAGGCCACAGTTCTACCGTATGAAAATAAAGCAGTCAGAAGAACAGAAGCTCTGTCTTTACAGCTTCAGCATCTGATTTTTATTTATTTTTGCAGCTGTTTTTATCCAGACCGCAGTCACTACAGGGCCTATTTTTCTGTTCTAGTAAACTAAGTACTCACTGCAACACAATGTACGACACATGCTTGTTGCTTTGCCCTGATCACCCATTTTAAAGCAAACGCTGACTTTTCATTTAAGGGGAATATTTGTTTGTTTCATGGGGCTCGGCAAAAGTTTAATAAGGAACGCAAAGACTCACGCTCATAGTTCAATTAATATATATTCTTGTTTAAATCCAGACATTTTCATACCAAAAAGGGAACTGTTATAGTCCAACGAGACCTCAGCAGTTTCACTTATTACTTACACATGGGGAAATTATCGCTTTATAATTATCAGGTTGTCTGTCATAAAAGAGCCATTCACATAACAGTCTCACAATTCATTTGCGCAACGTGTGATTCTTTTATGTTAGAATGGAATGGCAATATAATTGAGTAAAAAGCAGCTGTTTAAAAGTCATCCTCTAATTTGGTTACATTGTGAGCAGTATTTAGGATAAATCACATTTTGCCTCTTTATTGTCGATTCACCAGTAAATGACTCTGGTACAAGAATCAGCTAAATGAAACTGTAAGAATGGAATATTAAGGGTTTTTTTTTTGTTTTGTTTTGTTTTTTTTTGTGCCCTTCATAAGAAATAATCATTTGGTTTCTTTTCTAACACAGGCCCACCAGTTTAACAGATTGCATAAAACAATTAAAAAGAAATAGCTGGGACGTATTATGAGCAAGTCATTTTCAAATAAAACCTCCAAGACAGTAAATGATTAATATTTTCCTTGGCACACTAAGCGCAAGTTGAAAGACTACACTGTAAAAAAACCAAACAAACAAAAAAAAACAAACGTAAAAATCCAGTAATATTCCGGCAGCAGGGGTGCTGAAAAAATATTGTAAAATAACGGAAAATAACCATCTCATAAAAATATGGTCATTTTCCATAATTAAGACAGTTTTTTTGCCTTAACTTTACATGAGATTTCGCTTTTTTTTTTTTTTTTTTTTTACTTTTTAATGTTTAATAAAGAATATTTACATGTATTAAAACAATGAAATGACCTATAAATATATGTATAAGTAATTTTCAGTGGGACTCAGTTGTCCAATCCACTGATAAAAACTGTATTTGGACAGTTTATCAGTGCTCATACATGTTATACATTCATGAAAATACATTTATGCGACATATTTGTTGTGAAACCTCCTGTAATTACACAAGATATTTGTCTATTAAAAAACAAGTTTTGTTAAACTTACGGAACAAATACTACTTTTACAGTTAATTGTCAGTAATTTTATCTTGTTTTATTATTATTATTATTTTTTTTTTTTACAGTATTAAACTTTAAATTAACAGTTTAATCTCATAAATAGAAAAGAAATATTTGTGAAATCATGATGCATTTGCAAATGTATTTTAACTGTATTTTTCCGTGAAAAAAGAAAAAAAAAATTTAAAAAAATGGAAATTTTATGGTTATTCACAGTTACAGATTTTTCATGTTATTTTACATTTGACATGTAAAAATCAGAGTCTATTTTTTGTCATTTCATTGATATTTTCCTTTATCTTAAATCTGTAAAATAAACAGTGAAAATTCTGTTAAAGTACAGATTTTTCTTCCAGTGTACCTGTCTATTTGCTCGGTCTTAATTCTCTTTCGGTGACTTCGGTTGGCCCCTCTTTGACCTCTACATTTGCAATTAGTTGTGTGCTTTACATCCACTGCACACAGTCATTGTAATGCACATGTGATGACCTTGGAATTGCAGGGAAAATGACTTTCAATATGGCTCCTTAATGATATTGTGCTCCGTGTCGTCATGAAATTGTAATCAACCAAATTATTTCATTTCTGATCAATGTAATAAAACAAATGTGTCTTCTTTGCATATGACTTTATGTTTACATTCATTTTCTGATTTCACACATGCCGCATACACACATGTACGTACGTTTGTGCTGGTTTGGGTCCCTATAACTGATATGTTATATACGAGCTCATTAATACGGAGACATCAGTGCTGTCAGACGATGTTACTGCAACAGATGATGGAGGTGAAGCTACTCTGAACTATCTCATATTCTGGTTTTATATACAGGAAGACCAGATACAGCTGAAGGCTCATTAGAAGATAAATGAAAAAAAACAAAAAAAAACCAACAGAGGACAAATAGGAAAAATGTTCAATATACAATTCAGATAAAGATGCATTGATTGATTGATTGATTGATTTTATTTTATTTTATTTGTTTATTTAGCAGGGACAGGACACATTAATGAACATTTCTGTAAATGTGCCAGTATTAGCAAAAAAGCAATTTTCAACTGTTGTCCCCGGGTATGATGTAAAGTACCAGCATTCATAAAATTAGAAACATTTAAAAAATTAAAGCTACACCCACACATTACATAGCATTAGTTTGCATATACAGTATACACAGTTAACCTTTAAGTATTAGATAGATGTTTGTATCCCTTCGTTTTTATCTTGTTTTTATTTCATTATTGTTCCTCATGATCAGTTTTATATCCCCCCCGTCTCAGCTTTTTCATGAATGTGTTACAGACCTGAACGGGAAGAATGGACGTATAATCTCAAATCAAATGAAGCCTACCAGGAAAGATGAAATATGTTTTGTTTTTATAGTACTACAAGCCATGCCCCCTCCACACGAATACAGATATTTTCCAAAATGGATGTTTTTCTCTACATTTGGGCATCGAAACACAATGGCGTCACACCCCATTTTGTGCATGCTTATTATTACTTTGTGTAATGAAGCTGCACCTGAAACATCAAATCCAGGTGTATAAATCAGTGTATGACCTGCAGTAGATCGAGGTCTTTGGGATACAGACCAGACCAGTATTATGGCCAAATGCCCATCATGTAAGTCAGGGGTGTCGAACAAATTTTTGTTCAGAGGCTACATACGGCACAATATAACGCTGGTCCACAACAAATTTATTGTTTAAGTTTTTTGAGCTGATTTAGGATCATTTTGGTGTGCTGAATCCAAAAATCACATTAATTTTGCTCAATCAGGTCAACTTTTTGAACTATGCTACATATTGGCTTTTTAACATTTTTGCTTACATTTATGGGCATTTTCACATCATATGATACAAAATTCTTTCATATTTCTTGCAATAAACAAATTCTGAAGATTTTACTTTTGCCAATTTATGATTGTTTTTTTTTTAATATTACAGGTGAATGAAATGGCTTCGACTAGAAGATCTTGTAAAAATAAGCCTGACGTATTCTGCTACATCTGTGGTGAATACATAATAAATAATAACTACATCCTGTTAGAAAATGATTTTTTTTCTCTTAAAACCTATTTTGGGTGAGAACTATATAAAAAAATCAACTGATAAAGTCACAAAAATGTAATCAATTTTGTGAGGATCAAATTGTTCAAAATCAAATTAGCAAAAAAACCTGACCTGATTGAGAAAAACATGTCGTTTTTGGATTTAGCGGTGCAAAATGGTCCTAATTCAGTTGAAAAAACCTAGACAACTTGCAAAAAAACATTTTTTTTTGTAAACCAGTGTAATCTAAAGTGGGATGAACCAGTGTTACAACCCAAAAGGTGAAACATATTTACAAAGAACACCGGGAGTCAAGGAGTAAAATTCGAAAGAACATATTTTATTATATTGCATTTATTTTCGTTCTTCGTCGATTCTCTTCTTTTTTTTTTTTTTTTTTTTTTTTTGGAAACAAGCTGAATGTTAATTGAGCAGAATCAAAACCCCTTTAAACCCTGTGCCCAAAGTATCAAAAGAAAAGACCAGAGTGGACCGGCAAAACAAACATAAGGACGGTGCGCCGGTCAGACCAACCCTATACAGGGCTGTAGAAGCTGCCAGCGCACCGCTACCCTGTCAACAAAACAACCACAAATTAAGTCCTAACGAAAGAAAAGCGAAAACAGGACGTCCGGATCCACCTGGCCAAAACAAAAAGGATAAGCTAACAAAAGGCTAACAAAAACCCCGCTGGTGTGACAACTTGCGTGGAGTGGAGCGGAGCGGATGCGCGCCTCAACTTCTGCGCTCCGGACACCGGCATCGCTGGAGGAGGTGGAGAAAGCAGGAGGCGAGAGAGCGAGAGCCCAGCGCCGGTGTTCTGTCGAGTTGAGCTGCTCCGTCGAAGTAAGCTACCAGTAACTTATATCGACAGCAACGTCAATCGATTGACGCTACCCCGTCAAAACATGCTACCTTTCGTTTCGACACGCCTATTTGAAAATGAAATAATGCTTCGACTGTAGAAAAACACCATTATTTACTTGTTCATCTGAATATGGGTAGAGGAAGCTCATTTCGACAGGCTTATAACTTCTATCAAATGAAGCTCCCACTGTAGAAACACCGTAATTTATGTCATTGTCATCTCACTTCAATATTCTATGTCTATCCTTTGTGCACATGTAATTGCTTACAGGAATTGTTAACATAGATTTAGTCAGTTAAATGGTAGGCTACCATTATTGGCATCTGTTAACCCTTTCATGCACGAATTATGAGAACCTTACTTATTTTTTCCTGAGGGTCTTTATTCCTCTTTAGGCATGAAAAAAATAATGCAATTGAAAATTTTCTTCTGAAAAATAAACTTTAAAAATAAATAATAAAAAAAAAAAAATATATATATATATATATATATATATTTTTTAAATACCTTTTAAAAAAAAAAAGAACAAAAAAAATCTTATTAACCTATTTTTCATGAAGTTGCAAAAATGTCCACTCAGCTGGACACCACACGTTTAATTTTTGACACAGAAACATGTATTTACTGATGAATTGTGTGAAAACTATGGGGAGGGCTTGTGATTCTGGGGGTTTATAATTGGGAGAGATCTACATAATGTTACCAATTCATGTCAGAAAAGATATGTAGTGTCTTAAAACTTTAATAAAGATATGTGTAAAAAAAAAAATAAAAAAATGAAAAGAACAACAAAATCCATGAATATATAAGAATAACTGTCCACTTTAGTGACCAGTATGCATGAAAGGGTTAAACTAACAAACAATAATCTAAACGCCATTAACACCCACCTGACCCACGCACTTAACGCTATATCATACAGTGAGAACTTCCTCATGCTATTATCATCTAACGTCAATATTCTACGTCTATCTTTCGTGCACATAATTGCTTCCATGCTTACTGCTCAAAAGGCACTATTAAAGAAATATACTTACAAAATATGACTCACTTCTGCCTGGGGGAGCACAAATCGATGGGCATTTAAACTGTGAAAACGCTTAGGGGCATACGCATGCTCAGTAGCGCTAGGTAGCTAACTCGACAGGTAGGGTGGCTCGACAGGACACTGGTCCAATTTATAGGCTTTAATGGCGGGAAAACCAATTGGCCACCTATTTAAAAAAACACACTAAATACTAGGCCTGTAACGGTACATGTACCGAACCGTTTCGGTACACACCTGTTGGGTTCGGTACACAGCTGTACTGAAATGGCACAGTATGATGAGAAAAAGAAAAAGGAACGAAAGATGTCGTTTGATGTGGAACTTTAAATCCACGCAAGTTTCACATGGACATATTAAAGGACGCACACATTGACCTGAAATACAAAATAGTAGCTAATATAAGGTAAAAAAAAACAAACAACAAATGTGATGTGAACCTGGAAGGAAGAGACTGAGGACCCTCCACCATCAGTCCAGTTTGGATCAGTTCAGGTTCAGGTGAAAGACAACGAGGAAAGAGACGTTAATAAGACGGACGTTGTTTGGCCCCTGGGAACTACAGTAGTTCTAAAACACTGACACTAGCTCTGTCTGTCTGTCTGTGTGTGTGTCTATCACGCACGCTGTATAATAGAGGAATAAATAGAATGTTGAAAGTATGTAAAGTTTCACGACAGCGTTCGTTACATTAGTTATGGACCGCACCCCCAGGTATATAACTGCACCCCCCCTACCCCCCGGCTCCGACAAAAAGAAAAAAAAAAATCCCTCGTGCACACAGACACACAAATACACACAGTGTCCTAAACAGTTTGTTCTCTGTCCTGAAATAAATAATTTGGTTCATTGTGTTGTCAAAGTTTCTCTTCAGTTTGTTTCAACAGAATACCAGTTTACCCTCTTGTTAATGTTGCACTTCATGTGGATTTTTTTTGTTATTTTTATGCAGAATGTGAACTGACAGAACTGTGATTAGATTTTTCTTGTTTGTTCGAAACTACCTTTCAGGGAAAAGTGCAATACTAATGTTTAAAATACATTTAGTAATATTAAGAATTTATTTTATTTTCTATTTGATTTGTAGCAGCAGAATTATATTATTCCTGTTTTTTTTTTTATTTTTTTTTTTACCATTTTACAATTCCTGTTTTTCTTCTATTCTATTGTCTCCAAAAATTGGGGGGAAAATGTTAAAAAATTCATAAATGCATTAATAGACATTTTGAGGGGTTTTCTTTCTTCCCGTACCGAACCGAAAAAAAAAAACGAACCGTGGCTTTGAAAACCGAAAACGTACCGAACCGAAAATTTTGTGTACCGTTACAGGCCTAGTATATAATGTATATTATTATGGACGGAGGCAGTAAATCCAGGTGTAGATTACTGCACAAAGTGAGAATTTGATTTTACTTGGTCAGGATATGTACACTCAGTCCAGCTTGGATTTACAAGGAGGACAATTAATACTGAACAAACAAGAACTCAAACTATGAATTATGAAAGTAAGTAAAGTAAATTTTATTTATAGAGCACTTTTCACAGACAGAGTCACAAAGTGCTTTATCAATTCAAATCAGAATCAAATTAAGTTTACAGAGACCCAACAGAATCCTTCAGGAGCAAACACTTGTGATTGGTGACAGTGGCGAGGAAAAACTTCCCTTTAACGGGCAGAAACCTCGAGCAGACCCAGACTCCTGAAGGATGGCTGTCTGCCTTGACCATGAAAGAGCTGCAGCATCTGAAACTGTCCACAATGAACATTTGACAGAGAAACAGAACCACAGTGCTGCAGTTTCAGCTTCACAGTTTGTCTTTTATGGATTGAGATTGTCTCTGTCAACTCACCATATATTTTTTTTAAGTAAGGTTTTTTCATTTTATTTTTATCAATTAGTAGAAATTTCAGACGACCCCATTTGAATTCCAGGCGACCCCATGTGGGTTCCTGACCCCAAGGTTGAAAAACACTGACCTAAGGTAATTGAAGTTTAGAACTGAATTTGTTGCTGCTTCACCTTCATGACAGATTAAAGCCTCTGTCTGCTACGACCAGTATTATCCACAGTCTGACATCCAGCAGAAACAATGATTTGAACCAATTTGTAGTTATTTTTGTGTCGCTGACATGGAGAAAGAAAACGTCTGTTTAGAAAAATATACACATTAGTGTGGACATTGAATCAAATACAAGTCAAAGTAAATAAATAAAATCAAATAAAAGCATATATATTGGTGAGTAGTTACCAAAAGAGTGTTTTTACAAGAAGTGGTTAACAATGCTTGTAATAATTTATCTCAAAAGTAGTTAAATGTAGTTTTGCAGAACAGAGCAGGTGTTGAGTCCAGTGAGTGTCCAGAGGGTTTAACTCAGGGACCACCTTACTAATCACCTCTAAACCCACCAGAGTCAAAGAATGCTAAGTATATTGCAAATGCTTGGAGCGCTCTAGAACATTAAATGACCTTGTGTGATTAATATTCATTTGACCTGTTGCTGCATATTGTATTTGACAAAAAAAAAAAAAAAAATACTAGGGAATGTAGAAGTTGTATTTCTCAGTCTGTCAATGTGGTTGTCAAGGACCCTGTGATTGTTTTGGTTCTTATTTATGAGAGCAGAGAAATGAGCCTTCTAGCATTTTTCAGAGCCTTATCATATTCTGAAAGGAGAATATTATAGTGGATTCAGGGTTTATTTTTCTGTTTTTCCTACTATGTTAAATGACCTGTAATGATTTTTGTGTGTGTGTGTGTGACTTAGTGCAGAATAAACTAACTTTTTTCCTACAAAGGTCAGTTATGATTCACTTATTTTTGTATTAAGTGTATTTACTGTGGGGAAAAAAAAAAAAGAAAAAATGAATGGAAAGTGTCGAAGTGTAGTTAATAGAGGCACATGTGGAGTATATCCATCCGTCCGTCTGTCCATCCATCCATCCATCCATGCATCTGTTTGTCTATCCATCCATCCATGCATCTGTCTGTCCACCCCTCCCTCCATCAAGGTTATAATAGTTTTGGATTTTTAATTATAGTTTAGTTTTAATTAGTTTTGACTTTTTTTTTCTCTTATTCAGTTAGTTTTAATTAGTTTTTAGAGCAGGTTTGTTAGTTTTTATTAGTTATCGTTTTTTTCTGAATGCTTAGTTTTAGTTTAGTTTAGTTTAGTTTTAGTATTAGTTTTAGTTATTTCATATATTTTATCTTCCTCATCATCCTATTCAAAGAAATTAGTGAGGTGTGGATATGTGTTACCCTGGACACTTTATTTGGGGGTCGGGTTAGGGCGGCTCATGGACTGAGCAGAGACACAATGTACCGTACAATGTCTAAATTCCCTATAGCAGGTTGAGGTGGGGTGCAATCCATACACAACGTCACTTACGTGAAACAATGCGAAGATGTGCAAAGCATGAGAGGAGATGCACAAAGCAGCCAGCAGTTAAAGCAGATAGAAACATATATAAACCAGCTAACCAGCAGTTAAAGCAGATAGAAACATATATAAACCAGCTAACCAGCAGTTAAAGCAGACAGAAACATATATAAACCAGCTAACCAGCAGTTAAAGCAGATAGAAACATATATAAACCAGCTAACCAGCAGTTAAAGCAGATAGGAACATATTATAAACCAGCTAACCACCAGTTGAAGCAGACAGAAACATATATAAACCAGCTAACCAGCAGTTAAAGCAGATAGAAACATATATAAACCAGCTAACCAGCAGTTAAACCAGATAGGAACCTATTATAAACCAGCTAACCAGCAGTTAAAGCAGACAGAAACATATATAAACCACTTATAAACATATATAACCCAGTTCCTCATCAGTAAACCACACCTTAGCAGATTTCTCATCTCTTAATCATCTCCACTTCCATTATTAGCCAGCTTTGCTTCAGTTCAGTTCAGCTAGCTGTAGCTAGTAACATCAAACGTTTTTTAACATTCTAACAGGTTCCATACCTCTGTAATTGGATTAGTTTTCCTCCTCCTCTTTTCTCCTCTTCTAAACTGTGCAGTTCAGGGCTTGGAAGGCCTTTTCATGGTGATAAACTCTCCAGTTTTAACCTGGATGCTAGTTCAACACTGACTGTCCTTTAGCTCAGCTCTGTCTCTGTCACTCACGCGCACACACACGGTACACCAAAAAAAAAAAAAAAAAAAAAACCCCGACCCATGTATCACTACAGTAAACCCCAGACAGGACTGTGCTGCTGTGTCCCAGCTTTAGTCTGTATGTTCCAGGTAGAGTGGGGACCAGAAGACGACTGGAAACCACAAATGACCAGACATGACAGACTGTGAAGTGTCGTATGGTGTCACCAGCTCAAACTGCTGAAGTGAAATAAATTAATTTCATATCAATCCGACATTGACAGAGACGAAAACGAAGGGAATTGTATCCATAATTTTTATACGTTTTAGTTAGTTTTGTAAGCTCACAATACAGTTTCAGTTAGTTATCGTTTTTTTCTTTTAATTAGAGTTTTTATTTATTTCAGTTAACGGAAATGTTTTTTCAATTTTAGTTTTCGTCATTTCGTTCGTTTTCGTTAACGATAATAACCTTGCCCTCCATCCATGCATCTGTCTGTCTATCCATCTATCCCTCCATCTATCCATCCGTCTGTCCATCATCCGTCCGTCCGTCTATCCATCCATCAATGCATCTATCTATCCATCCCTTCCTCCGTCCGTCCGTCCATCCATCCATGCATCTCTGTCTATCATCCATCCATCCATGCATCTATCTGTCCATCCATTCCTTTCCTCCATCCGTCCGTCTGTCTGTCCGTCCATCCATCCATCCATGCATCTGTCGGTCCATCCCTCCCTCCCTCCCTCCCTCCCTCCCTGCATCTATCTGTCTATCATCCATCCATCCATCCATGCATCTATCTGTCTATCCATCCCTTCTTCCATCCATCCGTTCGTCCGTCCATCCATCCCTCCCTCCCTCCATGCATCTGTCTATCATCCATCCATCCATCGTCCATCCATCCATGCATCTATCTGTATCCATCCCTCATCCATCCATGCGTCTGTCTGTCTATCCATCCATCCATGCATCTGTCTATCCATCCCTCCATCCATCCATCCATCTGTCTGTCCATCACTCAATTCGTCCGTCCGTCCATCCCTCCCTCCCTCCCTCATCTTCCCCTTACCGGGGTCCCAGTTGTGTGGGAATCAGCCTAATCTTGGAACCCCAGCTCCTCTGGCTCCCTCAGGTCCAGCTGACAGATATGATCCCTCCTTGTGGTCGGACACGCCTAATCTACCTCTTTATGGAGGTATCCAGGTGGAGCAGCAGTTCTACCATAACCTTTCACACTGGTCTTTTGTTTTATGAAATTATTCGTGGCATATGGTGATCTCAGACTGTCAGCTTATTTTAGAGGCTACACATCTTCTAGTCACTGAATAAAGTCAGTGGCCCTTTGTCATTTCTGTTCTCATCACGATACAAATTTAAATGGAATTCTGTTCTACCTTTGTATGACAATGACTGTTTTTTATGATTTTTATTTTTTTAAGATATCATTTAACCTTTTTTTTTTTCGAAGTAAATTAACATATGTTTATGTCACGTTATTCTCAATTATAAATGTTGAATCTCTTTTTTTGTGAATGGGTTTGAATGTGTTTTTGTGGTGTAACAAAGCAAATTGTCTTACATTGTGGGACAATAAATTGAATCTTGAATCTGTGCTTTCTCTACGTAAGTTCAAATCACCAACCATAAGCCCACAGTAGGTTTTGGGCTAATAGTGCAGACAGAAAAAATTAATATGATCAGATAACATGACAGAAGGGACCGGTGGGGGAAGCTCTTCACTGGAAACACTATACTGAGACTTTGGCGTAGCTGAAGAGAGAGGATTTGGAGGAAGGATTTGGGTTGTGTGTGTGAGACATAAACAGTCACATGGGAGGGTCTGCACTGCACGCTACAATATAGCATTTGGCTATCCCGCTTGTTCGGATGGATCCCATCTCCTTTGAAAGGAGAGATAAATAAAGCCCATGTTGTGAGTCCTGATGGCGGACTGGAGCTGTGTGAAGGTTGAAAATTCTACTAAAATGAGCAAATCAGTAAGCAAGAGTAAGAACAGACTTTGTACAGTTCTATGTAGGCTGACATAGTTTTTTGTTTTGCTCAGATTCTTGATATGTCGTGTCAGTTGTGCCCACATGAACCATCCTTCTTATAATTAAAATCAGCGAGGGCAGCAGATCTGCAGGATTGTGTGCCCTGCCAGACTGTGTACTAGTTTTCACGAGGGAAATGTTCCTAGTTATGGATTCACTAATAATGGATTGGTTATTGTGGATTTGTAGTGGCAAGACAAAGACAGACAGAGGCAGTGGTAGGTAGTCACAAATTGGAGTCCTCCCTTCAATAAATGCTTTTCGATCAATATTTTTCATGTCATCGTATAAATACTTTTCACATTTTGCTCCCCAAACTTGCACATCTCATCCTCCAGTTGACAGCAGCTAATCTCAAAGTTTTGTTTTTCAGAGTGATCCACTGCTTATTTGAGGCAAGTGTGTATTGAATCTATCAACCTTTAAAAGTTAACAAGTTGTCTGGGGAAATGCCATTTGTACCAGTTCAATAGGAAATGTCAGACTCTGATAAAATGGTGAGGTCTTATACACATGTCAGTTGTATTTGCACAGAAGTAAGTGTATTGGAAGGTTTTGTGCCTCAGTGACATAGATACTTAGAGGTGCTCCTTTACATTAGCTGGGCTTTCACGAACAAAAATGAAGGTGGAAAATAACCACGTTAAAAAAAAAAAAAAAAAAAAAACATTTGAAATAATCTCATGTGAATTTAAAGCTTTCCTGTTTGAGATGAGAATGACTGACTCTTTGTCCCGTGCTTTAATGCCTCCTACAGTGATACTATTACTGATAATGAGAAGGCAGTGTTGTGATGGTTGTATTTTCTTTGTGACTGTTCCTGTCATTCAGTGACTCAAGGCTGCCGATCCCATTTGCCAACAGAAGAGAGCAAAAAAAAAAAGAGGCTTTCCTGTGAATGACAGACAAAGGGGCCAAAAAAAAAAACAAGTGCACTGTCCTTGTCAAACATTTTAAAATTCAAAATATCTCCATTTGCCCCAAGGTATGAAATGATAAACTTTCTTTCGAACAAAAGTAGGAACAAAATACAAAGGTGAACAAAAGGCAAAGAGAAACCACACATTTAACCCTTTCATGCATAAGCCACTCCAGTGGACAGTTATTTTCCAGCTGTTCTCTTGTATATTCATGGGTTTTGTTGTTTTACTTCGTTCCATTGTTGGTTGTTTGTGGGATGTTCACGTGATGGGTCAGTGTGTTTTTTTTTCTTGTACTGCTGCTGTTGTAACGAAGCAATTTCCTGCAAAGGATCAATTGCTGCTAAGGTGTTTTTACACTCCATGATTTTCTCTCATATTGAATACTGTAGAACTTCCTGGTCACTTGCTGCTGGCACATCACTCAAACCCATAGAAGCACTTTTTTAAAAAAGCCATAAAAATATTTGATTAAAAAAACATTTAATTTTCACCACTGCATTGCTCTAGATCAGGGGTGTCAAACTCATTTTAGTTCAGGGGCCACATTCAGCTAAATTTGATCTGAAGTGGGCCGGACCAGTAAAATAATAACATAATATATTAATAATGTCAACTCCAAACTTTCCTCGATGTGTTAGTGTGAAAAAAGTAAGATTACATTATGAAAATGTTTACATCTACAAACTATCCTTCAAAACCATGTGAATAACCTGAACAAACTGAATAAATATGTGCAATTTTAACAATATTATGCTTCAGTTTATTATTTACAGACATAATATTATTAAAATTGTACTTACTTCTCCTAAGACATTTCAGGTTGTTCATATTTGTTCAGGTTATTCAGTTTTTGCAAAATTATACTTTGTTTTAGTGTAAATACATGAAAATATTTACATTTACATAGAGAAAAAATTGGAGTTATGAGTATTTATAGGTTATTACCGTAGTATTTTAGTGATCTGACCCACTTTAGATCATATTGGTCTGAATGTGGAACGTGAACTAAAAGGATTGTTAATATCTTAGTGTAATTTTTGCATTTCACACATTCATCCAAAGGGCCAGACTGGACCCTTTGGTGGGTCGGATTTGGCCCCCGGGCCGTGTGTTTGACACCTGTGCTCTAGATAAATGTAAATTTCTTAATTTTAATAATTTTGTGAATTTTAAAAATGCTTGGCTGATATATAAAGTCTTGCATGGACTTGCCCCTCCTCCCTTGACAGATTTGATCAAATCCCGCTCTGTCAGTGGGAGGGGCCACCAGGGCCACAGCTCCAGGAGACTGAGGTGCCATGCAGGTGCACTACATTTGGATAAACTACACTTTCAGTCACTGGAACTGAATATTGGAACAGTTTAGCTCAACATAAGAGACTCAGTCATATGCCTCCTTCAAATCACAACTTAAACATTGGATGAAGGAAAACCAAGCCTGTGAGCATCAGTAGATCATCCTCACTGTGTTGTTCTGTGTGTTTTTAGGATGTTTTGCATTTCTGTTTACTGTCTTTTTATGATGTCTTTTACAATATTTTGCCTTTTTGTCAACTGTCTTTCCTGTCACCTGCCTAGGGACTACAGATGGAAATTAGCACTGCTGCTACAATCTGGCATATTTACAACTGCAATTGTTGTAGATGTTCATTAATATGCACTGTCCCTATCAAATAACTTAAATAAATAAAGTATCTATCTATCTATCTATCTATCTATCTATCTGTCTATCTGTCTATCTGTCTATCTAATCAGTCAACACAATGGACACTTATGCACCATCTCATACCCTGACATTCATACAATTACTGTAACTTTGCTGTTCTTGATAAACCTGATCTGCACTAACATGTTTTAGTGTAAATCAATTATTTGTTAGACAAGAAGGTTTTTTTGTTTTTTTTTTTGCATATTATATCCATGAAGTGAGTAATTACTAGTATTAGAATATGTTAAAATGTGAGAAGACATCAGATTAGCAGCATTAAAAATGTTTTAATTTAATTGTTTTCATATCACTTTCTGATACTGGGTTTCAAACATGTTTCTTTTCCTCAAGAATTAAATACATGGATATTTTTGTAACGCCACAGAAAAAAAAAACTTGATCACATTGTTTCTTTTCATGCCTAAGGAGGAATAAAAACACTGAAGAAAAAAATCTTGACTAAGGTTCTCACAATTCATGGGTTAAAGGGTTAAACAGAACACAGGTGTCAATCGGCCCATCACAGGGTCCGTTCTGTCCTTTGGGATAAATTCTTGAAATGCAAAAATGAAAGCTTAAGATATTAACAATCAGGGGTGTTCACATCTTTTTAGTTCATATTCCACATTCAGACCAATGTGATCTAAAGTGGATCAGACCAGGAAAATACGAATATATAATAATAACCAGTAAATAATGGCAACTCCAAATATTTTTCTTTTGTTTTAGTATAAAAATAAAAACTCCAGAAAAATGTTGACATTTACAAACTATCCTTTCATTCAAAATGTGAATAACTTGAACAAATATGAACCTGAGATATCTTAAGGGGAGTGCAATTTTAACAATACTATGTCTGTTACTAAATGTTTTGTGTATTTGTAGATCCACTGTGATCTGTAAGTTGTAATGTACGTGTATGCATGATAAACTGAGGCATGGTATTTTTAAAATTGCACTTATTTTTCTTAAGAAATTTCAGGTTGTTTACAGATTACAGATTTCTTCGTGTACATACAGCACAGAGTACATCAAACGAGATTTCGATCGATGATTAGGGACATTGGGCTGCTGCAACTGGTGCGCTACCATAGAACCCTTTTCTTCGAAATTTGCAGTGAAGTGAAGAACAGATAATGCAACGCACAAATATAAGACATCATACAGTTTTCACATAGTACACGTGGACACATGTTGGAATTTTTTCATGGATTTGAAAGGGAACTGGGGGACAGCGTGAACATTAGGCAGACAGCAGACGTGAAAAAAACAGTGGGGGTAAGTAGGGCTGCACGATTTTGGCAAAAAAAAAAATCCCGATTTTTTTTTTTTTCCTCTAAAAACCCGATTTTCGATTTCTATTTCGATTTTTGGGTATAACTACAAAAGACAACAGAAGTCAGCATGTCGTTTTCGTGAGCAGTCCACAATGCAAGCCACTGCTCCGACCTCAAAGCTGTGATGGGATCACGTGATGAACCCACAGTTTTGTTTTGTTTTTTCTCTTCATTAAATCTTTAAAATGAAGTAGAGTATACAAACAATGTATACAACAAGAAAATAACATAACTTTGTCAGGGGGAATACACTATAATAAAATGTCCAAATCAGAGCAAATACTTATGTTTTTTATAGCCTTTTTGTTTCCACATTTATCCAACAGCTTTAAATAAAGTTCAACATCTTACAAATATAAATGGTATTTGGTTTTGTGTTAAAGAACTTACATTTGTGAATGAAAAATTTGGCAAGTGAGATGAATAAATTAATTATTTTTTTTTAAAAAAAGTTGTTTTTTTTTTCCCCCTTTTTGGGGTACCTGGGCCCACAGCAGTGATACCAGTGTAAGTCAGTGACAGGCATCAGTTGTGCGTGCGTGGACCACGTAATATGAGTGATCCACATGCGGTTCTATTTAAACTGAGGGATGCGTGCGTGGAACAGACCGACCCAGGACACACTGGAGGGATTCTATCTGTGGAGCTGGGGGATGTGTGTGGGCACAGGGCTGTGTGGGCTCCTCTGCTGAGGCTGATGACCCCGAGACCCAGACCCGGTTCGGAAGAAGACAGTACGGTACGGATCCGGGACAACGGAAGATGAGTGATCCCCATCTCGCTGTATTTCAATTGCGGGATCCCTGCGTGAAGCCACGGCTTATATTGCTATAAGTACTGCGGGTTCATTAACAGATTTAACGTCTGTAGTCATTACACGGACTTCTGTGACAGACCGCTGTCACAGGAAGAGCCTATGGTGGCGCGCGGAGGCGCGCGGCCCGGAGGCAGAAGAAAGATGAAATCGATTTTACGATTTCCCTTTTTTAAAAATCGTCCTAATTTTAAAATCCGATTTCGATTTAAAATCGATTAATCGTGCAGCCCTAGGGGTAAGGAAGATGCTTGAATGTACTGTGTAATAATTGTGGAATGTGTGCGCGATAAAGAGACTCCAGTGGGTCATTCTGTACCTGTTCAGTTCAGGTTGTTCATGTTTTTCGCATTTTTAAGGAAACTTTGTAGATGTAAATGTAGCGGCTGTACATATACGTTGTGAAAGACTTTCCACACCATTTTTTTTCCCCCTTCCTTTTCCGTTTAACCCTTTCATGCATACTGGTCAGTACAGTGGACAGCTATTCTTCAGCTGTTCTCTTGTATATTCATGGATTTTGTTGTTTTAGTTTCGTATCATCCAACACAACACCATCACATACACTGCAATTCATACCATTACTGTAACTTTGCTGTTCTTTATAAACGTGATCTGCAGAAATATGTTTTAGTGTAAATCAATAGCTAATTGTTATTAGACTGTGATTTAAAAGTTTTCATAATCAAATTTTTTTTTTTTTAGTATATTATCTCCATGAAATGAGTAATAACTAGTATTAGAGTATGTTAAAATGTTAGAAAACATCAGATTAGTTGCATGAAAAATGGTTTTATTTCATAGTTTTCACTTTCTGATGATGGGTTTTACATACACGTATTTTTTTTGCCTCAAAAATTCAACACATGGTGTTCAGCTGAGTGGACATTTTTATAACTCCATGAAAAATAGGTTCATTAAAAAAAAATAAAAATTGCATTGTTTTTTTCATGCCTACAGAGGAATAAAAGCACTCGGGGGGGGGGGGGGGGGGGGGGGGGGCAAAGAAACATGTATTTAAAACCCAATATCATAAAGTGATATGAAAACAGTGAAATGAAACCATGTTTAATGCAGCTAATCTGATGTTTTCTCACATTTTAACATATTCTAATACTAGTTATTATTCACTTCATGGAGATAATATGCAAAATAATAAATATTAACAATTGATTTCCACTCAAGAACCAATCAAAGTTACAATAATGGTATGAATTGCAGTTTGAGATGATGCATAAGTGTCCACTGTGTTGGTTAATATGGAACTAAAACAGCTAAACCCATGAATATACAAGAGAACAGCTGTAGAGTAACTGTGCACTGTAGTGACCACTATGCATGAAAGGGTTAAAATGATGCACCATCCCAAATCTTTTAAACTATATTTGCCTATTTTCCCCAACGAAAAGACAGTGAGTATTTCAGGTGCATTTTGGGTTTTCAATCTGCCAGTCCCAGAGACATGTAATCGGGCCATAAAGCCTAAAAAAGATCTCAAGTGAAACCAGAGCCTACATATGATGAATTGTAAATACGTTGAGTCACGGTGTGCTGACTTCAAACAGGAAAATGCTTTCAATTCACCAGATGTCTGATTCTAACTATGAAATAGCAGATGCTGATGGCCGGTTTATCATCAGAGACATTTGACTGTATTTATTTGGAAGATTTTATGAGTGTATTTTTATTTATTTATTTATTTATTTATTTGCACATAATAAAAAGAGTGATGGAAAAAACAACAACATTCAAACAAGTAACAAAATTGTGCAGGAGAGGTTAGAAGCCAAAAAAAAAAAAAGGCTTATATGAATACTTCCCCCGAAATGAACAATACACAAAAAAAGAATGAAAAAATACAATACAACTGAAATAATAAACTAAAGTAAAAACAATAAAAATGTAATCCACATTACAAACACTGGTCAACAACAAATTTATTGTTCAAGTTTTTTGAGCTGATTTAGGATAATTTTGGTGTGCTGAATCCAAAAATCATATTAATTTTGCTCAATCAGGTCAACTTACATTATGGTGCTTACATTTATGGGCATTTTCACATCATATGATAGAAAATTCTTTCATATTTCTTGCAATAAACGAGTTCTGAAGATTTTACTTTTGCCAATTTATGATTAATGTTTTTTGTAATATTACAGGTGAATGAAATGGCTTTGACTAGAAGATCTTGCAAAAATAAGCCTGACGTATTCTACATCTGCGGTGAATACACCATTGTACCTAACAGGAATCAAGTGATCAAATGATTTTTTTTCTCTTAAAACCTATTTTGGGTGAGAACTATATAAAAAAAATCAACTGATAAAGTCACAAAAATGTAATCAATTTTGTGAGAAGCTGAAATTTTTCAAAATCAAATTAGCAAAAAAAACCTGACCTGATTGAGAAAAACAGATGTCATTTTTGGATTTAGCGGTGTAAAATGGTCCTAATTCAGTTGAAAAAACCTAGACAACTTGCAAAAAACATTTTTTTGTAACCCAGTGAAATCATCAAATACAAATCAAGTGATATACAGCCTTACATTTTTTTTTTCATGAATTAAAGTCCTTTTCAGATGCTTTTTAAACAACGATAAAGTACAGATTTTTTTTGCCTCATTCAGTGTTGTGAATCGTAAATGTAATGGATTAAAGGCCCTGTAAAATATTCCTTGTGGTATCTCAGAACTCAAGGCTCCTGATATTTTATCTTTTTTCAACTCACATTAGACATAAGACACTAAATGGTCTTTATCGTGCACAGCTTAAGACAAACTTAGAGAAGCATCATCATAATAATAAGACACAGAAAACACACTATCTGAACTATAAGAACTTACCCATCCGTAGAGCAACCTTGATCATAATTGGTCACAGCATTATTCAGATCTGTCTCACTTCCTGATTGTACTTTTACATAGCCAGTGGCCTGTGGTAAATGACACCAGGCTTAATGGCTGAACTACATTTCCATAATAACACACTTAGTACTGCCTGACACTTAAAAGCCCATTGCTATTGTGACTCATAAGCTAGACAATTACTACAAACAAAGCATGCATACACTCTCAGTTTTGGGGTTGCGTGATGATTTCACATGAACATTGAAATTGCATGTGAGTGAGGACGAACAAGTGAAATAATTTTCAAACTCCACATCAAGCAGGGACACATCCTGCCTCAAAACCACCATGTGATAATAGGACTATCTCCTTAATGTTTGCAAAAATGTAATTTATCGTCTATTACCGAAAGAGGCGAACGGAAGTAGTGAATGACTTACTGAAGACACATTGGACATGCGTTTGCACAACCATATGGGAAGGCTCTGAGTTAATGCAGCTGAAGTACGCACTTCCTCCTGCGCTGAGAGGTTTCTGTGCACCCTGCCTCACAGACAAACAAACCAGCAGGAGACTGAGGACTAAGCACAGCAAGAAGACAGGCATATACTATGTTTATGTAGAATCCCCTGTGTCTGCATGGTCTACACAATAACCGCCTAAACGCTGAAGCACAGAAACAAAGCAAGAAAAATGAGAAAATACAAGCAGCGAGCAGTGTCTCCACAGGTACATACCATAGACCAGGGGTGTCAAACATGCGGCTCGGGGGCCAAATGTGGACCGCCAAAGGGTCCGGTTCGGCCCCTGGGATGTTTTTGCCAAGTGCAAAAATTCCACAGTCTGGAATTGAATTAAGCAAAAAACAATTTAGCTTGAATTAAGGAAAAAATGTTGAATTAAGTCAAAAAAAGATCTTCAATTAAGTAAAAAACAATCTTCAATTAAGTAAAAAATTTTGAATTAAGCCCAAAAAAAATCTCAAATTTAGCAAAAAATCTTGAATTAAGCCAAAAAAAATCTTCAATTAAGTAAAAAAATTTTGAATGAAGCCAAAAAAAATCTTCAATTAAGTAAAAAAAAATCTTCAATTAAGCCAAAAAAATTTTCAGTTAAGTAAAAAAAAAAAAAAAATCTTGAATTAAGCCAAAAAAAACTTCAATTAAGTAAAAAAAAAATCTTGAATTAAGCCAAAAAAAACTTCAGTTAAGTAAAAAAAAAAAATCTTGAATTAAGCCAAAAAGAAAATCCTCAATTAAGCCAAAAAAAAAAAAAAAAATCTTCAATTAAGTAAAAAAAATCTTCAATTAAGCCAAAAAAGTGAAAGTGAAACTGAAGACACTTTACTAATTCCTCTATTGCTGCATTTCTACTACGTGGAACCGGTTCGACTCAGCTCGGCTTGTCTCTCGTTGTTGTGCACCTCATTTCCTTTCCCTTCGGAAACTTGTATTTGAGGAGTTACGACGTTTGTTGCCCGCACCGGAACCGGGCCGGTGTTCACTCTGCCGCTACATTCACAAGCGTCGCTAAGTAGAGAATCAAATACGTGACATTCCTGTGAATGATTCACATGCTGTGGACAAATGTTTGAGGATATTGGAGGGATTCCACCCTTTTGAAGACATGGAAGCTTTGACAGTGTTCCAGTGGACCTGGTGTCGTCTGTTTGGACCGTTTCTGCCTCAACGCCATGTTGGCTTCATTCTGTCCAAAACAATGCAGCGTGCGTGTGACATCATGGCACATGCACAACGAAGGCGGAATCGATAAGCAGAATCGTTAAGCAGGCAGGCAAACGATTCCAAGGAATCGAGCTACTGGGAACTGGCTCTCAAAAAGAACCGGTTCTCGATTCCCATCCCTATCTGTGGTACATACATATTTACATCTGTAGTAATAAATATGTCACACCTCATTATCATTATCTGAGTCGATGCATATTTTTTTGGGGAGGGCTGGTCTTATAACCTTGTTATCAACAAGACAGACCCCATTTAAGAGCGCATGCAGATGTAGAAAAAAACAAAAGCTGTGTGAATAACACTCCAGGTCCTCTCAGCAACCCAACCACACTCACACACACTCGTCTTCTTTCCTTTCCTCTCACTCCCATCCACTTGATTTCTTTTCTTGACCTTGACTCTGCAGGTCACCTCGCCCACAGGTCACCATAAGATCCCCGATGAGCAGATTTGTTACCATTCTGTGGTCGGATCACTGTTGTCCAATGGGATCTGGTTTGGAAGGTGATATGCAGTTGGGAGTATTCAGGATCTCTGGCTTCGTGCCATGTCCCTGAGTCTCCTTTTCACTTCACACACATAAGACTTCTCTTCACTATCATTGTCTCCCACCGGTAGTGTCCTGCTGAAGACACTATAACTGCAGAGCTTTCCTATTATGCACTGTATGCAACATATAAAGAAGTAAATAAAAAATGTGAAACTTAACCAAAGCTATGCCACACATGAAAATCTGCTTAACAGAATCCAAAAAAAAAAAAAAAGGGAATAAAAATTCCAGTATTTTTTGAAGCTGACACTGAACGCAAGATAAGCTCTCTGTGAATATTTAAAAAGTGAGCAATTTATTATGAGTTATAAGGCAGAATCCTTCAGCCTTTAATACATCCATAAACCAAGAAATGACTAACACAAATGGAAAATGTCAATCTCTATCCTCTGCACAAGAGACATGTTCATTTACATAAGTTCATAAGAGGCTTATTGTGTAGGCTTGGAAGATTTTATTCAATACATTAATTGTCACTGGCTCCCTCTTTATTGAGATACGCCTATCTTGATGAAGTTGTCTTAAAGTTTAGTAATAGCAGCTTCTTCATAGTTTACTCAAAAAGGGTAAACATGTTAAAGCTATGGCAAACAGTTAATATAAATCACAGTTGGGGCACAATCTGCTCAAGAGCTATGACATCTGCCTCATAGTCTAGCTGAAAAATACGAGTTTTGATAGTGCTCTGTGCATTTGTTATGGCAAGACAGATATAAAACAGTATTCGCTGCACACATTTTCATTTACAACCATCGTGGAAGCACAACTTGCCAAACCATACGATCCTAAAGCAAAGTAAATACATGTGCTTTTCCATTCAAACATTAGCTTAGCTACATTTATAGATGCCAACCCTCTGACATGTCATGTAGAAAGTAATGGATGACAGGTCAGACCGTAGTTTGGTCCCGAAAATTAGATATTTAGGATTGTGTCATTTTGGCTAATGTCTCAGGCTCCACTGTATAACTTACAGTATCCTTTGCATAAGAGAACTGCTGTTCTACTGAGACTCATTAATCACTTACAGCTTAACTTAATTGTGTAACCATATTTGGTCACTGAGATGAATGTTTAAATGACAATTTTCTTGTCCTTTTAATTTTTTATGTGAGCATTATATCTGGTGTTTAACTGCAAAGTACCATTTGATTGAATTTATCATAAAGAACTATATTTGAATCAGAGGAAGACAGCGCTGCCTTGGAAAATAAATTATCCTTAATTGACGAATTACATTGCCTCAATTAGTCTGCGGCTGAATTTGTCTTTATAATGTGTAGCTTTCTACATAGAAATGTTCTCGCCTATGCTATTTTCAGCTCTGTTTCAGCTCTGTCATAGATGAGCATTTTAATATTCATGCGTTAATAGGAGGCATTACAACTCAGATGAATCATAACAGGTTCAAATCATTCTGATCCAATATTAGTGCTGTCAAAGACCTCAAAGCGCTTTATGTTTTTCTGGGTGATTTTTTTATTTTTTTATTTTTTTTAAGCAAATGAATATTATATATATTTTCAACATTTTCTGTCATGTAAATTTAATACAAAATCACTACATAGACTACATTCAGAGCAAACCATTTTCTGTATTCTATTATATAAAAGGCAGTGTATAATGTATGCACTATAAGTCCTCTTCTTTGTATGAACTGTTACATTACTCAGAAAAGATATATAAAATTAAAAAAAAAAAGAAAAGAAAGGTAGAATTAGACAAAAATTTTGGGAACTGCCACAAACGTGACACTGGGTCTTTATGGGTTAAAAATGCATTCAGCCACTTACTGAAGTATTAAACACATTGAGATTTTTGTCTTCATTGTAGGTAAAACCATATCTGATGTGGTCGGTGTCATACCTGAGTTTTGCCATAGTATGAGTGTAAATTATGCTGTGAAATGTCTGATGTTAATTAGCATTACAGCACATCACCGCCACCTACTGTTGGGGAGTAGGAATGGGTGGCACTCACCTCCATCAAAAAAAAAAAGCACAGGATTTGTTGTTTCTTAATATTATTTTTTGTCCAGACAAAGGCACGACCCACTGAAAACAGGTCTGTGACCCACTTTTGGATGGCGACCACTATAGTTCATTACATCCCCTACTACTTCATTTAAAGGGGGCGGCCATGGCTCAGGTGGTAGAGCAGGTCGTCCAATAACCGAAGGGTTGGTGGTTCAAATCACACACGCTCTGTCCATGTGCTGTTGTGTCCTTGGGCAAGACACTTCACCCTCCTTGCCTCCAGTGCCACTCACACTGGTGTATGAATGTTTGGTGGTGGTCAGAGGGGCCGTAGGCGCGAATTGGCAGCCACGCTTCTGTCAGTCTGCCCAGGGCAACTGTGGCTACAAATGTAGTTTACCACCACCAGAGGGAGAATGTGAGAGCGAATGAATAACACTGGTCAACAACAAATTATTGTTTAAGTTTTTTGAGCTGATTTAGGATAATTTTGGTGTGCTGAATCCAAAAATCACATTCATTTTGCTCAATCAGGTCAACTTTCTGAACTCTGCCACATATTGGCTTTTTAACATTTTTGCTTACATTTATGGGCATTTTCACATCATATGATACAAAATTCTTTCATATTTCTTGTAATAAACGAGTTCTGAAGATTTTACTTTTGCCAATTTATGATTGTTTTTTTTAATATTACAGGTGAATGAAATGGCTTCGACTAGAAGATCTTGCAAAAATAAGCCTGACGTATTCTGCTACATCTGTGGTGAATACACCATTGTACCTAACAGGAATCCTGTTAGAAAATGATTTTTTTTTTCTTAAAACCTATTTTGGGTGAGAACTATATAAAAAATCAACTGATAAAGTCACAAAAATGTAATCAATTTTGTGAGAAGATCAAATTTTTCAAAATCAAATTAGCAAAGAAACCTGACCTGATTGAGAAAAACAGATGTCATTTTTGGATTTAGCGGTGCAAAATAGTCCTAATTCAGTTAAAAAAAACCTAGACAACTTGCAAAAAACATTTTTTGTAACCCAGTGTAATGGATCAATAATGTAAAGCACTTTGGGTGTCTAGAAAAGTGCTACATAAAATCCAATCCATTATTATTGTTATTATTATTATTATTATTATTATTATTATTATTATTAATAAACATATATTTTGTTAATTTACAGGGAGCCATATAACTTTTTAAATGTCGATTACAGCCTTACTTTCTTAGAGTAATAACATAAAGTAGGGCTGCTCACTTTGAGTGAAGCCTAATTTAGCCGAGTCCTAATTAGCAGATCAAAGATGTGGTGTCGGATCACTCCACATCATATTTTTATGTCTAAGTATAAACCGTGTGTGTGTGTGTGTGTGTGTGGGGTGGTGGTGGGGGTTAAGCCAAAGCAGGACAACAGTATAGCCCATTTCTTAAAAAACACCCCTTCACATGTTCACATTAATATACACATGCTGGTTTTTCAATCTCTGCAAAACAGCAACAGTGTTGAAAATAACTGGCATTTGGCCGACTCTAGTCAGAAAACCCCGCTGTGCAACTCTCCTTTCAGAGATGTAGCTACTTTTTTGTTTTTTGCTTCACTTAGTTAATGGTTCACTGAGAAAAATCTACTATCAGAACACAGTATCTTTTGAAGGATTAGAAAATCAGGAGAAATGACAAAATTGAGCATTTCTTTACAGCATTTGTAAAGTCTTAAGACAACAATCAAGTCCATGTTATGAGTGAATCAGGTTTTTCTAGCTGTGATTACTTCTCTCCTTCCACACATTGATTCCTTCGTGATGCATGTTATGAATGATGGCAAATAAAAACTAGTATTTGCTCAACAAAATATCGATCAGGAGATAATATGAGGATTCTCAAATCTGAAATTACAGTGGCTTTTACACCAAATTACCTTTTCTTTCCTCTATCAGTGTTTCTTATTAAACCGTTGTGAAAATACAGCTGCATAAATACTTGTCACTTTGGTGTAGAAACTCAAATGATTAAAGTCTGGAATTATCTTCAGATACACCTTTACATTTTTGGACAGAGAAAGGACTGTAGGTTTTGATATTGAAAGTGGGTTTAGATGGATCTGCTAATGCCCAGTAGTGACAGATGGGATGATTACGTTCATTTTTTTTTTCTTATTCCTACTTTAGAAGTGGAAAAAACTGTGACATGATGTAATTTGTGTCTTTAATATAATCAAGTCTTTTTAGCTAGCCTTAAGTGCAGACTTGCGAGAGTCCTCAAAGCAAAGAGCTCCTAAATATAACGTTCTACCAGTCTTTAAACTGTAATATTCTCTGAATGGAAAAGCAGAGACATCCTGTATATAGGAGAGAATTGAACCGGATTTTGACATTTTCAATTGCCTTGGACTAATATCTGTATTTCTGGACAGATGCAGTAGTATTTTTCTATAGTAGTGTGTCTCGAAGACAGTAATCGAAGAATAGCAGGCAACTGGAGGGAGTCCACTTAAGTACGCACATCACAGCATGTTTCCGGTGAATATAAAAAGGAATGCTTTTATTCTTCCATTTAACCCTTAAGGACCCAGTGGTACTTTTATGGCAGTTCCCAAATGAATTTTTCTCAATAACCTTCCTTAAGGAATTTATCACCATTTATTAAAATTCTCTGTATTTTACATTTTTCACTGTGAATCATGCATTTTCCAGTATTTAATTTAGATGTTCATGAAAACTCAGAGGAAAGGTTATTATATCAAAACAGAGAAAACTGTATCATTAACTCAGTGTTTCTCAAAAAGTGGGGCAGGCTTGCCAGGGGGGGCATGGGATCATTCCTAGGTGTTTATTTTTTCTTCAGGTTCAAACATGTATCAGGTGGAACTAATGTTTTAGCATTGGAGCACCCTGGACTTATTTTAGGGACGTACAACAAACAAATCTACTGCCATGGTGATCTGTCACTAGACTAGACAAAGAGTTTAGGTTTGGAGAATAGACAAGAACTGGACTGGAAAAGAAAAATGTGCAATGTTTCTGTTTTTGCACAGTTTGTAGTTTGCACTTTGATGTTCTCAGATGTGCAACGTAAACGGGCTCATTGCAGCCACTGATATTGTTAAAATGTTCATCTTTGTTACCAAAATGTTTGTTGTTCTAAAAAAAAATTTACCTTATTGTCATAGTTGTAAGATAATTACACATTTCCTATTTTTATTTTGAAAACTAATGTCTCAGGGAGCAGTCTGGTTGAGTTCATTTGTATTGTTCAATCAAAAATCTACGTTATTTTTAATTTGCACAACAAATTATTCAAGGAAAAGCAAAAAGTATTCTTAAGATATTGATGTTTCTTTCAGTAAAAGTTATAATTGCACCACAGGTACAATGTTGTTGGGGTTGAGGGGGGCTTGGAGATTTTTCGTGCTCCAAAGGGGGGCCCGACAGAAAAAGATTGAGAACCACTGCATCAACTAAACATAAAACAAGTGAGTCCAACCACTGTCATTAATCAAACTCCATGGGTTTTGTCAATCAATCGATTAAACTTTATTTGTATAGCACTTTTCATATATGTTACATGTAACACAAAGTGCTTCACACCAAATGCCCCACTGTCCTGCAGTTGCAAATAAAAATACAGATAAAAACAATGTCAAATATGGACAAATTTAATTCTTGGTTAAAATGGACAACTATTCTAGAAGATAAGACACTCCAATAGGACAACACATTATTATTCTCCTGAAAAATGCACATATACTGTATGTCAGCATCTGTGTGTTTCATTACACTGGGTTACAAAAAAATGTTTTTTGCAAGTTGTCTAGGTTTTTTCAACTGAATTAGGACCATTTTGCACCGCTAAATCCAAAAATGACATCTGTTTTTCTCAATCAGGTCAGGTTTTTTGCTAATTTAATTTTGAAAAATTTGATCTTCTCACAAAATTGATTACATTTTTGTGACTTTTGATGAAAAATTGGTCACGAAAGTCTCCCGCAGCTTTAAGTATTGGAAGAGATGCAGATGTATTTACCAACTGAAACATACAGTCGTCGAAAAAATTATTAGACCACCCTTGTTTTCTTCAATTTCTTGTTCATTTTAATGCCTACTACAACTAAAGGTACTTTTATTTGGACAAATATAATGATAACAAAAATAGCTCATAAGCTGATATCTACATGTTTTCCATGTTTTTTTGATAATAACCAAAATCATTTCAGTTCTTACATCAATAGCTATGACATTGTACTGACAAAAACAGTGCTTTTAGACTTTCCATGTTTTCTTTTCTGTCTGTTCTTGTCACATGATACACACAGGAGTTAGTACTTGATTGCATAACCATTATTTTTGATGACTTTTGATGGTCTAAATCCAAAAATGACATCTGTTTTTCTCAATCAGGTCAGGGTTTTTTTGCTAATTTGATTTTGAAAAAAATGATCTTCTCACAAAATATAATAATTAATACCAAAATAAGATTGGCAAGCACACTTTATGAAACTTGTGACTTGATTCCTGTTAGGTACAATGGTGTATTCACCGCAGATGTAGCAGAATACGTCAGGCTTATTTTTACAAGATCTTCTAGTCGAAGCCATTTCATTCACCTGTAATATTAAAAAAAAAAAGCATTAATCATAAATTGGCAAAAGTAAAATCTTCAGAACTCGTTTATTGCAAGAAATATGAAAGAATTTTGTATCATATGATGTGAAAATGCCCATAAATGTAAGCAAAAATGTTAAAAAGCCAATATGTAGCATAGTTCAGAAAGTTGACCTGATTGAGCAAAATGAATGTGATTTTTGGATTCAGCACACCAAAATTATCCTAAATCAGCTCAAAAAACTTGAACAATAAATTTGTTGTTGACCAGTGTTATGTATGTTTTGCAAGTGCACATATGTTAACTTTCATTGCATGTTCAGAATAAATCACTAAATCAAAATCAATTAATCAAAAATAAACTCACTACGGAGCCTCTGATTGTCCAAATGGGTCGTGTCTGATGACCATGATAAAATGACAAACTGCATTTTACACCAATTATTTACATATTGATAGTATTAGTGGATCAACAGCTATTATATAAGTTAATGATTTTGGTCGCCAATGGTCTTTATGGGTTAATTAATTTATTTATTTTTGATTCACGGAGCAAAGATTCCTCTAACATATATAAATGTTAAAAACAGGAATTCTCTTAGTCACTGAAGCCGAGAACATAAAATCAAATATATATATATTATACTATTAATTATGTATTATGAAATGTGACTATGTACAGTACATTTCTGACATCCCTCTTGTCTGGAATATAAAGACTCTCTGAATCTACTTAGTTCAGCAGTGATAATTTAACTGTTACTTAGGCTCTGCACACCCTTATTAACCCTTTCATGCACACTGGTCACTACAGTGGACAGCTATTCTACAGCTGTTCTCTTGTATATTCATGGATTTTGTTGTTCTTTTCGTTGTTGTTGTTGTTGTTGTTTTTACACATATCTTTATTAAAAATTTAAGACGCTATATATCTTTTCTGACATGCATTGGTAACATTATGTAGATCTCTCCTGAGCAGAAACCCCCAGAATCACAAGCCCTCCCCATAGTTTTCACATAATTTATCAGTAAATACATGTTTCTGTGTGTCAAAAATTAAACATGTGGTGTCCAGCTGAGTGGACATTTTTGCAACTTCATTAAAAATAGGTTCAGAAGAATTTTTGGTAACGCTTTACTTGAAGGTCTTGTTTATAATGCATTAAGCGCACATTCATAAGACATAATGCATTATAAAAGTCATTACAACAGTTTATGATCATGTACAACAACTTATACCAAGGTTAATACAGTATTATAAGTGTCGGCCTTATGTATTTTAAATTCTGCTTTCATAGTGTTTTATACATCCACACCAAAGTGACAACAGTGTTTGAAGGAAGAATCTCAAGTCCTGGGTTACAGAACACATTATCAATTGTATGATATAACACAAGTATGATGACGTGAGCAGTATCTGCTGACTCTAAGTAAAGTGTAAGTCAAAAATTATACATCCAAGTGTTTTTAATAACTCTTTATTTTGCAAAAACGAAACATTAAAAGAACAGAGACAGTAAATAGAAGTGTGACATATTGCTTTGTACATAAATAAAAAATAATGTGGCAGCTCTAAATCTTTAATTCAAACACATACTTTTTTTTTTTTTTTTAAATAAATATGAAATCCCTAAAATAGATGGCTATAGGGACCAGTGGAAAAAAACCTAACAAAAGTTCCCTACCTAAAAAACTAAATTCCTTCACACTGCTTTGGTATGGATGTATAAAACATTATGAAAGCTGAATTTATAATACATTATGCCTACACTTATAATACTTTATTAACCTTGGTATAAGTTGTTGTACATGATCATAAACTGTTGTAATGACTTTTATAATGCATTATAAATGCATTATTATGTCTTATGAATGTGCGCTTAATGCATTATAAACCAGATCTTCAAGTAAAGTGTTACCAAATTTTTATTTTTTTTATTTTTTTTCATTTTTTTTTTCAATTATTTTTATTTTATTTTTTATTTATTTTGCAGAAGAAAATTTTTAATCACTTTTTTTCCATGTCTAAAGAGGAATAAAAACACTCAGGAAAAAAATTTGATTAAGGTTCTCATAATTTGTGCATGAAAGGGTTAATTTTTGTGCCAGGCTCTATCACTTACAGATCACTCTTCTCATTACAGAAAGTGTTAGAGGAATTTGGTCATTCCAAATTGTGAATATTTGGATCAGGTCCAGTTTTTTAATTTCTCAGAGCAGATATCCCCCCAGAAACAAAATGAACATCTACACATTACTTTGTATTAGGCCATGCAACACATAAAACTGTTAAATATAAAGTTGTTTTTTTTTCAACATTTTTACATTCATGGTTTTCTGTAGTGAATATTCAGCCTTTAATTTTACACTGGCTCTGCATCTACATTGAATACATTTTGCTCAGATAATTATTCCAATTCAATATTGACAATATGCCATGATATGTGCCATGTACTCTGGTGTTTATTTGTTAGGATTTCGACTACAAATCATTAGTGAAAGAGCAAAAGAATGAAATAGCGAATATTTTTCAATGACTTTTGATATTTATTTTACAAGCTATTGTTTGCTTAGTCTGACGCATGGTTTAATATGAAATTGAAGAATATTTGCCATGTAGTTTTGATTCGAAAAGCTCCATAATGTGCAATAATGAAATGTACAAAGAAGATCCTTAAAGATGTTCTTATTGAATATATAATCATCTGTTTCAAAACACAATTAAGGTGTGAACAATAAAAATCACTGATAATGATTTGGCTTGTTACGTGCATTGTTTGACTGTTTTTCTAAGTTAAATGATAAATGTTTCTTGTTTTAATTCTGTCATTCATCACTCACATACCGTCAAAGTAAGTACACTGTTAAAAAACACCCCCAGTAAATGTTTATTGGTTTAGTAAAGTTCAATCTGGATATATGGGAAGTATGTGCAGCAGGAAAAACTAAAGTTTCACTGAAAAAACAGCTTCTATAAACCAAAGTGGTCGTATTTAGTGTGACTTCTTCTTGCATTTAACTTACCTGTAACCCATTTTTCAAACAATATGAGATTTATTGCATTAATTTTCTGATGTTTTATACCAGATTTCATTCAAAAACTGGTGTTTCTCCCTGAGCTGCGTCTTGTCATGGGGTCAAAAGTCACACTTAAATAGTCCCTTTAACCTTTACAACCCATGTAGGACACTTTTTTTTGTCTTTTAAAGCTTTGCACATTATTTCTATATTTTCTTGTTGAGTATGAAGATAAGAGGATGAGAAATAAATATGTATGCTCATTTCAAACCTACAAAAACAACGAAGCTAAAGGTGGTCGAAGACTTTTGTACAGGACTGTACAAGGCTAGAGTGCTTGAATATAGATTGTAATTTCTATAAAATTGCTATGATGAACTGAAGGGAGCAAATGGATTCACACACAGTTAACAAACACAATACAGCCACAGTGATCATTAACCCTTTCATGCATGAATTATGAGAACCTTAATCAAGATTTTTTATTCCTCTTTAGGCATGAAAAAAAAAACCAATGTGATTGATTTTTTTAATTTTTTTTTTTTTTTTTTTACCTATTTTTCATGGAGTTACAAAATTATGTGTTTAATTTTAGAAGCAAAGAAACATGTATTTCCTGATATACTGTGTGGAAACAATGAGATACAAACATTTTTAATGCTACTAATCTGATGTTTTCTCACATTTTAACAATACCTGCATGGAGATAATATGTTTAAAAAAAAAAAAAGAAAGAAACTTTTTGTTTAAAAAAAAAAAAGTTAATTACAGTTTAATAACAATTAGCATTTTTTTTTTTTTTTTTTTACAGTCAGACATGTTACTGCAGATCAGGTTTATCTGGAACAGCAGCTTTACAGTAATGGTATGAATTACAGTGTATGGGATGATACATAAGCGTCCACTGTGTTGGCTGATATGGAACTAACACAACAAAACCCATAAATATACAAGCTGTCCACTGTAGTGACCACTATGCATGAAAGGGTTAAAGCTGTGGGAGACTTTGTGACCAATTTTTCATCAAATCTGTCAAACCTCAGCCATATCCTCAGTATCATGAACCTGTCAGTCTTTCTGCGATTACTCACCTGAATCTCTTGCATTACGGTGAACAATTTTGAAGTGCCATCCACCAGAAACAGACCATGTGTTTACAAACAGAGCCGGGAGGGAATTCGTGCATCTTCGGAATTTTGTTGCGACGTGCATTGTGGGAAACGGAGGTTCGCGCAGCCACCTGACAGTGGCAGCTGCTACATACATGACGCGGAAACGGCAGGAGCTCCCTTCCCTCTTTGCATATTCCTCCAGCCGTTTCTGCATTTCAGCCATTTCCGCATTTCAGCCGTTTCCGCATCGTGTTTGTTTCATCTATATAATATATGGTTGTGCTGCCGCTGCAGGTGGCTGCGCGAACCTCCGTTTCCCACAATGCACGTCGCGACAAAATTCCGAAGGTGCCTAAATTCCCTCCCAGCTCTGTTTGTAAACACATGGTCTGTTTATGGTGGATGGCACTAAGAAACTTTTCACCGTAATGCAAGAGATTCAGGTGAGTAATGACAGAAAGACTTACAGATTTGTGATACTTTGGCTATGACTGAGGTTTTACAGATGTGATGAAAAATTGGTCACGAAAGTCTCCCGCAGCTTTAAGTATTGGAAGAGATGCAGATGTATTTACCAACTGAAACATACAGTCGTCGAAAAAATTATTAGACCACCCTTGTTTTCTTCAATTTCTTGTTCATTTTAATGCCTACTACAACTAAAGGTACTTTTATTTGGACAAATATAATGATAACAAAAATAGCTCATAAGCTGATATCTACATGTTTTCCATGTTTTTTTGATAATAACCAAAATCATTTCAGTTCTTACATCAATAGCTATGACATTGTACTGACAAAAACAGTGCTTTTAGACTTTCCATGTTTTCTTTTCTGTCTGTTCTAGTCACATGATACACACAGGAGTTAGTACTTGATTGCATAACCATTATTTTTGATGACTTTTGATGGTCTAAATCCAAAAATGACATGTGTTTTTCTCAATCAGGTCAGGGTTTTTTTGCTAATTTGATTTTGAAAAAAATGATCTTCTCACAAAATATAATAATTAATACCAAAATAAGATTGGCAAGCACACTTTATGAAACTTGTGACTTGATTCCTGTTAGGTACAATGGTGTATTCACCGCAGATGTAGCAGAATACGTCAGGCTTATTTTTACAAGATCTTCTAGTCGAAGCCATTTCATTCACCTGTAATATTAAAAAAAGCATTAATCATAAATTGGCAAAAGTAAAATCTTCAGAACTTGTTTATTGCAAGAAATATGAAAGAATTTAGTATCATATGATGTGAAAATGCCCATAAATGTAAGCAAAAATGTTAAAAAGCCAATATGTAGCATAGTTCAGAAAGTTGACCTGATTGAGCAAAATTAATGTGATTTTTGGATTCGGCACACTGAAATTATCCTAAATCAGCTCAACAAACTTAAACAATAAATTTGTTGTTGACCAGTGTAATTTATTCCGCGATTGTAAATAGCCTTATACATGCCATTGTCTTGAAGAATTGTGAAACCATGAAAACTTAATATTTGTCTCAGACTAAAACCTTGTTTTTAACATAAACTGAGTAAAATAATCCTGTGTGGAGAGAAAGTTTCACCAGAGAACAAAGTTAATTTCCAGAAATACTTTAATCTAAAAGCCCCATAAACCTAAACAAAAATAGCCTTTTGTTAAATTGAACATGAAATGTACCTTATTTACGTCCATTAAACTATTCAAGCTGTGTAGATTTTAATACTCTGTTACCATTAGTATTAACCCTATAACGCCAAACATATATGTGATACATGAGTTTTGAAGCCCTCTACATGAACAGTGTGATACTTTATTCCTTGAAAAACCTGATGTATACAATTAGATACATGCAATACACAGATAATTCACCGGTGGGGATGCATTCACTAGAGGCCTTTCCAGTGACACTACAAGACTGTCATTAATGAGGAAGGAGGCAGAACTTTGGCAATTCTGAAAAGGAATTACCAATTCGTTAGACATTGTGTTACCTTATGTTTGTTCAACAATAATATTTGAGCATTGAGACCCGATGTATTAAATATGATGCAAAATTTAAACTCATGGAAATTGATATTATAAAACTTTTTTTTTGGTTGTTCAGAAGGACCAATAAAGGCTCCAGTTTCAAAGAACTGGGATTTTCTGTCAGTGATTTAATGGTTCAGGCTTTACAGGGTTAAATTACTCTTACTATTATTAGATCAGTGAGTTGAATACTTAATCACAACACAAACATTTTAAGTATGAATATAAAGGGAAAGCTCCTCCATATTCAAGGACCCCCCCCAGTGGGATGTTGACCTCAAGGGTAGGAAAGCTTGATCTAGGGGTTTAGAAAAGAAATAAAATGTTCTAGCAGATTTCCAAAGGCTAACTAAGGAGTTTTGGTGGATATAAGACCCCCTCCGTCCTCTCAATGTGAAAGGAGAGAGTGCAGCACAGCGCAGATTCAAAGATGGTACAATTGCCCACAGGTAGTAGCTGCATCAACTCTCCCTTTCCAACTTGAAAGGCCTGCTGGCTCTCTCTCATGTCTCCTGTCATCACAGTAGCCCACAGTGGCAGGGGGTCCCCTCCACGTCCATGTCATTAGCTCAGCCCTCAGCGTGATCCTTTTCTACTCTGGACTACCGTCTTTTCTTTCTCTATAGCCAGCAGAAAGAGAGAGGATAATGCTTGCTCCATTTTCTTTAACTTGAAATGGTCACAAAACATTGTCACTTACAGAAGCATTTAATTAAAAGATATAACACTTCAGCTGAAGCAAGTGTAAATCCTATAAAGTCAGTGTTTAGAAAGCCATCATGTGCACAGCAGAGGAAATGTACTGTAACGAGGCTTACGCTGTCAGGGGCCGACAGCAAGGGTATATCCTCGAAGTCCTCTGCAATATAAAAATCTATCCACGGTAATTGTCATTGGGTCGTATGGCCACCTCACGACTCAAAAATTCAGTGGCTATAGGTATGATGTAGGAAAGTCCCAATTACCCTTACAAAGAACATGACAACTGTACGGTCATCATACGACGCAAAATCACGTCATTTTCTCACGGAGGCCTCAAGTTGCTCTTGCGATTTGAACGGCAGCTCCCAGCCAGCATGTCCATGTGGGCCCCAGAAGGGTTACAATTGGGCTGCAAATAAGGGTCCCATGTGGGTTTGTCCACAGTTTCCATGGTGGCCCCACATGTGTTTGCCCATGTCAGAATCAGAATCTCTTTATTGTCATTGTACCAAGTACAACGAAACTGAGGTAAAAGCTCTCAGGTTCAGTGCAAAAATTTACAGACAGACAACAAATATCAGTAAAACGACAAATATCAGTAAAAGGCACAGTTATTTACATTAAAAAATAAAAAGTATTGCAAACTAAGATATTTGTAAAGCATAGAATTTAAGTAGTGCAAATAACATGAGAGGTAGTGCAAATGACATAAAAGATAAATATTGTGGGATAAATACTGTGAAGAATAAATAATATAAGATATTCAGATCTCTGATTCTGATATGGGCAAACACATGTGGGGTCACCATGGAAACTGCGGACAAACCCAAATGGGACCCTTATATGCAGCCTAAATGTAACCTTTCTGGGGCCCACGTAGACATGCTGGCTGGGCTGTACCAACTTCATAAGCTGGAAAATATCAAAATCTTACCAAATGTATTTTTCTCATTTCTAGTCAAAATATCTCATCACACTTAAAATAAGACATAATCACCTAAAGAGTAACTTTACAGTGAAATATAAGAAGTTATTTTTAGACAATAGATCTTGAAAATGTTATTTCAAGAAATCTTACCAAGATAATTTTCACTTGTTCCATTAGCAGATTTTTTTTTGCTTGAATTAAGCAAACAAAAAAAAGCAAAAGCAACCTTTTTTGCTTGAATTAAGCAAAAAAAAAAAAGCAAAAGCAATTTTTTTAATGCTCAAATTTGCTTGAATGAGGAAAAAAAGCAAAAGCAACATTTTTTTTGCTTGTATTAACCCTCTGGTATCCTGTCCAGCAAGGCCCTTACTAAGCACTAAGTGTGCCTTTTTGGCACACTCGTTGAATAATGTCAAAAAAAATTTCATACAGTTTTTAAAAAAAATTCTTTTACACTTTTTTTCTATTTCATCAACTTGAGCCATAAATAAAAATACCAAATACTCATTAATAATTGTTACATTTTTTAACCCTTTAAATGTGTTTGTAATGTAAACAAACCATTTTTTTGGATGCAAAAACCACACAAAATTTTTTTTTTCAATGTACTACATAAAAAGTGGATCACATTTTTGATTTTTGCAGCCTGGCATATGTCAATGATTAACACCAACATTGGTTAATTTGCATTATTATTATTTTTGGTGCTAGGTCAAATGTTCAAAAATACTAGCATCTGTCACCAAGTGTGCAAAAAAGGCACACCTATAAATCAAACTATTAAATATTATATATTGATTGATTTTTCTGCTCTAATTTGATTTTATTTTTGTAAATCCAGGTCAGCCCTAATCATACATATCAAATGGAAGAAATGGTGCATTTTAGGCACACTTGGGAGACAGATGCTAGTCTTGTAATTTTCTTTTGTTTACAATGTGCACATTTTAGTTGGTGGCCAGAATGTGAAAGATCATGCACAAATGAACAACTTTTGAATTCTAACCTTATTTAAATTGTGAAAAATAATACGAAGTTTTTTAACACAAAGTGCAAAGCGTGCCTAAAAGGCGCATCCAGATAGCGGAGGGTTAAGCAAAAAAAAATTTGCTAATGGAACAAGTGAAAATTATCTTGGTAAGATTTCTTGAAATAAGATTTTCAAGATCTATTATCTACAAATAAGTTCTTATTAACTGCACTTAAAAAAGAAGTCTCACTTTTCTGTTATTACAATATTATTACTGTTTGTTTTAATTTATTATTACTATCTGTCTGTAAAACCTGCTTTCTTTCTTGCCGTGTGCTGCTGACCTCTTGGCCAGGTCACCCTTGTAAAAAAGATCTCGATCTCAATGCGATTTTATCTGGTTAAATAAAGGTCTAATAAAAAAATATCTCACTGAATAGTTGATGTTTAGGTGATTATGTGTTATTCTAAGTGTGATGAAATATTTTGACTAGAAATAAGAAAAATACACTTGGTAAGATTTAGATTTTTTCCCATGAGACAGTCGTTAGAAACTAATGCTTCCTCCACGAATGTCTATGAACTCCAGATTTCTTATGAACTGGGAGAATCTTTGTGACCGAGGCCTTACTTCACACAGGAACAAAAGTGATAATCCTGGCAGGTGGCAACAGTAGGGAAAAAACTAAGCATCATATTTGCAGATGGTGGATATATATGCAGCTATACTGGTGTATTAGCTGTAACATAATACAAATATCATTTTACCTTCTCCTAAGAGCCCAAGGGGTGAACTTCCTTGGCTTCACGTTGCCACATATTTGTAAAGCAGCCAGCGCTGAAAAGATACACAGCAACCACAGCTTGCAAAGTATCACTCAAAAACTCTCTGATGCTGGTGCAAGCAGAGAAATCACATGAGTGACAGGGCATACATGTGGTTCGTCTGTGCAATCGAACAGGGAGAAGATGCAATATCTCAGCTTGTTACCACACAATTAAAACACACTTCAGCAGCAGCGCAATTAAATACAATGCTACAATAAATATCAACAATTACTGAATCTTTGAGTCTGTTAAATGTTGCTGCATTGATTAGCAAAAGAATGTTCGTTTGTGTTATTATTAGGTTATTGAGTGTTTTCTTTTATGAAACCTTGCAGGATACATACACTAAGTGGCCATTTATGAAAGCAATAAGACTAGGGCTGGGCGAGTTAATGCGTTATTACCACATTAACATATTCATTAAATAAATAACGCTGACAATTTTTTTATCTCACGTTAACGCCGTTTTATTATTGTTCTGCCTTTAAAGCAAGTCTTAGTTCATTTATACATACGTACTCTTATTTTGAAACTCATGCTTTTATTTTGGCGCTCCACATGCACCAAGCGCCGGTACCAGTGTAGCTGAGAGGAGAAAAGTGAGCGAACTTTCCGAGTAATGCTGAATCAAACTTTAACTCCTGCAGTTCAACGCCTGTATGTATCAATCATTCTGTTGTTTGCAAAATAATTTCACATGCAAACATGCTGTTAGGAACATGTGTATGACATTATTTTGGATGTTTTTATTACAATGTGTTATTAGCATGTTTAAGCTAATTCATTTATGCTAGCAGTCGCAAATGGGTTGCTAATTCTTTATGCAGGCTCATGCTAAATTTATGTAAATTCATTGCTTGTGTTTAGATATAATATGCCTGCCTTTGAACTAACCTTTACTGATTTACGATGTGATTGTTGTATTAGCAGTCAATTTAAGTTTATAATAATTACATCTAAGCGTTCTCCGTGAACATGCATATCATTAATAGACATAACTAATTGATTTATTTTGTCTTTATTTTATTAGTTAGTTCCTTCTTATGTTGGAACTGACTACGGTAACACCAGAAGGACAAAACATACGTTAGTGCAGCTTATTCCAACCACTAGAGGGCCCCCTTTGTTTGCTTTTAACAACTGAACATCACACATTATTGGGCTTATTAGTATTAGTACTTATTTGTGGGCTTAAGACTCCTGTCAATCACTCACAAGCGGAAATAAACTGGTGTGGACATAAACATGGAGAGAAGTACCAGTCTGTTCCATGGACATTTTCATTTTAAATGTCTTCAGATGGTGGGAGGGAGAAGGACACAGTTGTTTATAAGCACTGCAATGTGGAATTATTTTTATCACCAGAGTACTCCGAGTCTGAAATATCACTTAAAGGCAATACATGCTGTTGATGCCGGCAACCCCACCCCCAAAAATATAACTATACGATTAATCGCAGAAATCCACGCGATTAATTGCGATTAAAAATTTTAATCACTGCCCAGCACTAAATAAGACACATGAAACTCTGTAGTCAGTCTAAAATCACTGTAAATCTGTGCTATATTTAACAACATATGAAGCGTAATGGCAAGTTCACATATACAGTCTACTCTTGTTATACCGCCAACTTCCGTTCACGGCCAAATTGGCGGTATAGCGAAAATGGCGTTACAACGGGTTGCGTCCATAATGTGCATGTCTTTACTATATGATGTCTATGCTGCCTCCGTTAACCCGTTCTAATTGCGTTTCTAAATAAATCTTGATTCTGTTATGTTGTAAGGGATCATTTAAAGTGGGGAAACATTTTAAGCATTATTATACCGTGTCGGAAAATGACACCCCATCATCTTGAGGCTTTGGCTTAATCCCACGTCCTCTTCCCGACATCCTGACCTACTGAGTGTTCTGCGATAAATGAACGGTGGCCGTTCCGTAGACCTACTCGTAGCTTGTCACGATCAGCGTTTGGCGCGTTTGTTTCAGTGCATTGTTAAAATTTATGTGTACTCGATGGCAATCACGCTGGCGGTGTAACGGTGGGGAAATCAATGGTATAAGTGTTGTTTGTGCATGGAACTGGGCTGGCGGATGGCGATAGGCGGAAATGGCGGTATAATGCCGGGCGGTTTAACGAGAGTAGACTGTATTTCATATTACATATAAGATTGTTTAAACTCTGACCTCAGTATTGTATGAGACTGGGGTTTTTGTCTTGTCAGAGCATGGGTTTGTTGTACTTGGTGTTTAGTCAGATGATCAAGAACACATGGACACCTGGGTTTGAGAAGAGCTTTCTCTCAGACATTTATCACGACAACTTTTCTCTTCCTCTACTCCCAGACATTCCAGTCTGGCACAGACTTTTTTTTTATTAGTTTTCATATAAGAGACAATGACCGACTATAATTTCTTGTACATTCATGCAGACAGCGTTGCCTCAGTACGATTGTACCTCATTGAAGCTTCAATTAAATTACACTGAAAAGACACTGATGGCCGAAATGATCATTTCTTATTCTGAGGACGAATGAGTAGAGTATTTTTTCCACAACAGAACTAAAAGGTTTTTTTTTTTTTAGACTTTCTCTCTTCATTGTCAAAAGACTAAAAAAAAAAAAACTTAATTACTTTCTACAACTATTAAAATGTATGTTGTGACACATCACACATCAAATGTCATACTTTGAGTGCATGTCCTGTATAGTTTAGAGAAATGATCCAAACAGTCTGACTTCGCAGGAAATTAACCTTCTACCATTTAACACTAATTACTAGGCTATAAATGTATAAATCACTTAATAAATAGTTTAAGATGAATTATATCTGAACATTAATGACCTATACTAAAATTAACCTTTAATTAAACCTGCACTTAAAATAGAGTGCACTCCACTGTCAGCGTCACAGTAATAGCCACTTTCAAAGTACTATTCTGAATAATAGACCAGCAAAGCAAGGTCAGAGGAAAACTTCTAATGTATGGCAGTACATAATATGTCGGTTGAGCTGCACATTTAGCTCAAATCATCACAGAACATGACCATATGTTGTAACAGTTCTTCCAAGTGCCAGTATCTGTTTTGTGTCCACTCAACAATATGTCAGTTTATGACAGAGGTGTCAAAATCATTTTAGTTGAGGGGCCACATTCAGTCCAATATGATCTCAAGTGGGCCGAACATGTAACATAACAGTGGAAAAAGTCAAATTATATTATGAAAGTGTTTACATGCACAAAGCTTCCTGAAAAATGTGAATAACATGAACAATCTGAAATTTCTTAAGAAAAATAAGTGCAACTTTAATAATATTCTGCCTCAGTTTATCATTTATTTAGTTATTTATTTGCACATACAGATATAGACTAAAACAAATACATGTACATATCTCCAGTGGTGGCAGCAGGATTTTAAAAGTTGGGGGGCAAATGGAGGGCAAAGAAAATGTTGGAGGGGGCAGACAAAAAAATTAACGCTTTGCACTTTAGCGGCTGATAAATATATATAGCCTACCCGTTACACTTTATATGGAGGGCAATTGTAGGTAAAATCTGGTAATACTTAATGTATTCAAGGTATTTGTTAAAAACTACAGCATGAACAACTCAGACTTTCTGTTCTGATTATTTAATAGGTACAATCTACTTTCACATATTTCTCTAAACACATCAGAAAAACATGCAGCAAACAAACAGCAATGCCAATGTATGCAAGTTAATAAATGTTGAAAACAAAATAAAACTAATAGCCTAACCAACTAATCAAACAAAACGTATGTATACAATGGCTTCCACTACATGCACATGTATGTAATCACTGACAACATCTGTAGGCTTAGGTCCACTTTCATACCGACCGGTATAATCTTCAAACAGAAATTTAAATTGAGTGATAAAACAGACCTGAACAGTTAACAAAACTATTTGTAATTAATAGGTGGGTTCAAAACATAAAAAACTAGTCCCTATACTACTCATGCTAATTCTTTGCTTTACATTTCTTTTGTAGAAGAAAGATGAATGGAATACAAGCGGAGGTGTGAATCCATTCCAGAACTGAAGGCACACATGTCATTATGAACCTAGAACTATATTATTCATAAGAAACAACCTCTGCATGTTTGCCTGGTTGTATCATAAGTGTATCAAAATGTGTTATGTACGCTTTCATAGACAGATTTTTCATATTTCTTTGTTGCCCAAATTTTCCCAAAGATTTGCCCAAATCTGGGTAGGGGGGCAACCGGGGGGGCAAAGGTTGTGACTGGGGGGCATTTGCCCCCCCATGCCCCCCCTTGGTGCCGCCACTGCATATCTCTCTTGGTAGAGAGGAGGGTACGAAAATGTGCAGGGGAGGTCAGAAACCCAAAGGCTTATAGCATGAGCTCACCTAGACCTAGTTATATTTTAAACAAAATAAAAGAAAATCATTTGCATACCTTCCATGAAGTAGAAGGATAACTAAAAAGGACATAAAAGTCAAAGAAATGATGGTTATATATCTGTAAATATCACTTCTTTCAATAACATAGAGTAAAAAGATTTATTTAAAAGAAATGTATACATGTACATTACAACTTACAGATCACAGTGGATCTACAAATACACAAAACATTTAATAACAGGCTGAATATTGGTAAAATCCCACTTCTCTTAAGATATTTCAGGTTCATGTTTGTTCAGGTTATTCACAGACAAAGGATAGTTTGTAAATGTCAACACTTTTATGGAATTTTACTTCTTGTGTTTTTTCACTGTTAACACTACAGCTGTAAGAGTCATATGTAAGTTTTCTTTTTGTATTCGTGGGTTTGGTTTGTAAATGTACACTGCATTGGTGCTCAAGTGAGGGGTGTGTCACTGTGGTTATTTGTGATCGGACTCACCTGTTCTCCTCGGCTAGTGTTTTGAATATGGCGTGGGGTGAGCGTCGGGATTGAAAGGCCGTTTCTCAATACCAAGAACGCAGAGTATGGTCTTGCGAACTCGGCGAGTACGGTCTTGGTAAAAACGGTTCCAGAGAACGTACTTCCCAAGAATGCAAGTCTATCTGTAATTGGAATGGCTGTGTATTTGCGAACTTCCTCCCTGTCTCTGCTGTATTTACTCCATCTGCTCTCTAACGTATTTTCCTCAAAGTACTACAATGCCAATGTGTTTTGAACCTGAGATAAGACAGAATATCACAGAAAACAAGTTTAACACTTTCAGTGCCACGGGCCGATCAGATCGGCTTTGGAGAACACGCCACATTTGTGTACAAACCATCCACCCCCATTTCTTTCTCACATTTCGATGACGTTCTTTCTGTGTCCCCCTTTTGAGACCAAGCAGACGGGAATTTGAGGTCACGCGACCGAATAATATTTTTATATCTTTTTAATGTTTCTTATTCTCCGGTGTTTCATCAGAGGGAGCCCTCCATGCCGGGGGGCGGCTGTGGACTCCGGGGGCTGTGGCGCCTTCTCTCACTGGGGTCCGCTCCTTTCTGGTGGGTGGGGTCCCAGTTGGCCCTCTCCCACTAGTTGGGATGCGGGGCTGTGTTGCTGGTGCCTGGTCGCCGGGGTCGGCGGCTGCATCCTGGTGCGGATGGCTCCCTGAGACAGCGCCTCCTAAACTGATGTTTTACTTTTACTTGTACATTTTTGTTCTGGTCTACCCGTGCTCAGTCAGTCTTCTTAAGTATGTGTGAGCTTGTGGGTTTGCATGTATATGTGTGTGTGTGTGCGGGTGAGTGGGTGGGTGTGGGTGGGGGGCAGTACTGATTTTTAAACTGATATGTAAAGCACTTTGTGCTACAGTTTTTAATGTATGAAAAGTGCTATATAAATAAAGATTATTATTATTATTATTAATTATTATTATTATAATTAATTATGCAAATTATGATCAATAATGAATCGGCTGCGTCCGGTGCGTTTTGAATCTAATTAGCAATCGGTCGGATGTTACAGAGTGGTTTCCTGCAGGATTCTTCAAATATTATAAAAACGACGCGAAATACTGAAAAACGGCCAAATTCTGTGGCACTTTTAAGGCTTATTAGCCCCTTAACTGTCTGGCACTTAAAGAGTTAATGATGGTGATGCTAAAGAGGGAAATATGCTTTTTAACACTAAATTAGGTAGATTTTAACCAAAACTAAAAAGTGCACTCTGTTAAAAAATTAACCCATAAAGACCCAAAGAGCCACCGGTGACACAAACCATCTACTGATATAAACTGTTTAATACCTGTTGATCCATTCATTCTGTCAATACATGTAAATAATTGGTATAAAATGCAGTTTGTCATCTTTTCATGGTCATCCGATATGATCCATTTAGATGTTCAGAGGCTCCATAGAGAACGTGGAAACACCGTCATCTTCTATAACATTGATTCACCAGTAAAACCCATGGAGTTGGATCAATGACAGTGGATGGAGATGCATGTTTTTCCATTCATTTAGCAATATCTTACTGGTATCGGAGCATCCCTAATCTTAAGTCATTTTTGCATTTCAAGAATTCGTCCCATGGGCCAGATTGGACCCTTTGGCTGGCTGGTTTTGGCTCATGTTTGGCACCTGTGGTTTATGATATATTCCACATCTGCATAAGTGCATTAATAACTTCCATTTTGGTGAACATTTTTAAGCGAGTGAACTATCACGATAAAAACACCCTCATGTATTAGACGCACATTTCCTTCTGCCTTCCGTCACTGTTCTTACAAGACAATCATAGGGAATGTCAGAGCGGTGAGAATAGTTATATAATAAAGCATCACAGAAGGATTTGTCTCAGCTGACTGAGGACAAGACTCCCTGTTCCTTCTTTCAACATTAGCATAATCTCCTGAGAGCCATCTGACCCAATGCAGCGCCCTCTCATGTATAGGATAGTTTGGAAAAATGACTGTGTGCTTTGTGGGTGCAGATTATTGAGCATGTCAATTGATATTTTTTTCTCACTGTAATGTATGGTAGATGGTACGTAAAATAAATGTGTTTTAAGCCTGACAGTAATGGAGATATTCACACTAAAACCCAGAGTCTGCCTCACAGTCTCCAGTCGTTTCCTCATTCTAAGACTGTGAAGCCAAAATGCCAACATTTTGATAATATTTGACCTCATTTACATACAGTGTACCTTGATACTAGACACAGACTGTCTTCGCAGCGTTAAATTTCTTAAGTGTACTGGGTGGCAACAGACCTCTGCAAGCTGCTTTGTCTTTCCCACCATATGGCATCTTGACAGTGTTTTCCTCACTAATTAGTCTTTAACACATATGCCGAGTCCAAATGACTGTAATGTCAGGGCTGTACTGCGGATCCTCGCCGCATCAGAAATGATACGAGATATATTAACAAACCCTGGGCTTCAGCTGCAGGTTTTACACAAAAATTTGACCAATTTTTAGTTCAAAATCAGATTGTTGCACTGTGAGCAGTAATTTTTGTCCCAGGAAACAATGAAGGCTGTTGTTTCTGATGGATATAAGCCAACCCGTTCAAAGCTCTGCAGTAGTAGTGCCAAAGATCCTTTAATTCATAAAGACCCAGTGGTACTTTTGTGGCAGTGCCCAAATGGATTTCTTAAATGATTTATCACCATGTATTGTAATATGAGCCTCTTTCTTGTAAGTTTTTTTTACTTGTAATTTATGTATTTTCCTGTATTTAACCCTTTCATGCATACTGGTCACTACAGTGGACAGCTATTCTACAGCTTTTCTCTTCTATATTCATGGATTTTGTTGTTCTTTTCATTGTTGTTTTTTTTTTTTTTTTAACACATATCTTTATTTAAGTTTTAAGACACTACATATCTTTTCTGACATGAACTGGTAACATTATGTAGATCTCTCCTGAGCATAAACCCCCAGAATCACAAACCCTCTCCATAGTTTTCACACAATTTATCAATAAATACATGTTTCTGTGCGTCAAAAATTAAACGTGTGGTGTCCAGCTGAGTGGACATTTTTGCAACTTCATGAAAACTAGGTTCATAAGAATTTTTTTTATTATTATTATTTTAATGTATCTTTTTTTAATTTTTAAAATTATTTTTATTTTATTTTTTCTTTTAATTTATTTTTCAGAAGAAAATTTTCAATCGCATTGTTTTTTTCATGCCTAAAGAAGAATAAAAACACTCAGGCAAAAATTTTGATTAAGGTTGTCATAATTCGTGCATGAAAGGGTTAAGTCACTGATCATGTAGATGTTTATTAAAGCTCAGAGTAAATTCAAAAGTTATTACATCAAATCAGAAAAAAAAGAGGAAAAAGGGACTTTTCCAGCAAAAATATCATGAACTAAACCTAAAACTAAGTGTCTCCATCCACTGTCATTGATCCAACTCCATGGGTTTTACTGGTGAATTAATGTTGTAGAAGATGACGGTGTTTCCACGTTCACTATGGAGTAGGGATGTAACGATTACCGGTATAACGATAAACTGCGGTAAAATTGCAGACGGTTAATATTACTGTTTAAATTCTTATAATCATGATAACCGTGTTTGATTACCGCACTTTTAGGGGAAAAAACCCTGTGTTAAGATCTGCTTTTACGTCAAATATTTGAGTATAGTTTTAATTTTTTATAATTTTGATTTTATATGCCTAATATTTGGAACCAATATTCACTTTTAAAGTCTTTGAAAAGGTTCATTAAGCATCTTTGTGTTATTTATGCAATAAATTATATTCATTTTTCAAATCAGATTTTATTTTTTTTTGTGTGGGTTTTCTGGTCTTTTATGTTTTTATAGTAGGTTAAAGTGAAACAAATAACACTGATGTACAATTTCTTCAAAAATATCTGCATCAGACATTAAATGTGCTAAATCTTACATATTTTAATAAGATGAATCAGAAAACAAATGACAAAAGTGCTGGTTAGCTCATGTTTTCAATATATATGATGGTATATTATTACACATATGTGTTGGTTTATGTACATTTATACAATGGATTTATAAACGTTCCACTAGAAAGAACTTGAAAAGTGAATGTATTGCAATGTGAAGACACTGTTTTGAGGTAGATCAGGTAGCTCTTAGAGAAATATTCCTTTTGAATAAAACCCATTGTCTCATTAATTCTCAGAATTTCACATTTTGGCCCAAGACTGTTTCTTAGAAACTACAACCAACTAGCACTTTTGACATAATTTTTGTTTATTAGTGACTCAAATTTGGTAAAGTTTAACTACATTTATTCTGGAAGCATTTTACTCGTAGACCAGTGTAATAGACAGATGAGACAGATGAAGTTGTGCTGAAAAAAAAGATATCAAACATGGGTATAGTAAACATTTATTCTTATATAATATATAAAGGTAAACTCAAAAGTACTAAAAAAATGGACAAAATAGGCTCGGACCACTAAGGGTTAATTCTTGAATGTTTCTGCCAATAGAAAGTACATTGTGCCAATTATTTATTTATTTTTCAAAATATAACTTGGTTAAATTATTTCAGTGTGTGTATAAGTACTTTTTTGAACATTTTGAGCACAATTTCAACAATACCGCAATAATAATGATAACCGTGATAATTTTGGTCATAATAACCGTGATATGAAATTTTCATATCGTTACATCCCTACTACAGAGCCTCTGAACGTCCAAATGGGTCAAATCTGATGACCATGAAAAGATGACAAACTGCATTTTACACCAGTTATTTACATGTATTGGATCAAAAGGTGTTAAACATTTTAAATCAGTAGATGGGTTTGGTCGGTGGTGGTTGTTTGGGTCTTGATGGATTCAGAAAATGGTTTTCTTTTTACCACACAACACAACGTTTCTCTTTACACATACAGAGCAGTGATGATTGTATGTTAAACGTAGAGTGCATTTAGGTGGATCAACACATCCTATAAATGAAATGATGAAAAAAAAAAAAAGATTGTTTTCTTTATTATTTGACCCCCAGTGCAGGTGAGATCAGGCAGTGAAACGAGTGATGCCGTCATCACAGGGTTTGAGGTTAAATCCCACAATCCTCCGCTGTCACTGAGCAAAACGCTGAACCCCATTTCCAGGTTTCATAGCAACTGTGAGTATATGTGTGTGTATGTGTCACAAGGTAAACTAGAAGCAAATTGTAAGGTGCTAGGAGAAAAGAAGTGCTAATTATCTATTTACCAGCAGATCCAGATATCCATTTATCTACTTTTACTGATTTATTGTTTTTGGTTTGTTTGTTTCTTTGATTGTTAAGACTCTAGCAGCACAACTATTGGTTGGATTCACACCAAATTGGGTTTTAGATTGCCATTTTGACCCAGAATAGATCTGATTACATTTTGGAAAATGTAGGTCCGAGTTCCAATTTTCTATGAATTTTTAAAATCTTTTTTTTTTTTTTTTTTTTCTCCATTTACTTATAAAGGGTAAAATTTCACATGTCTGGAGCGGCAAAACTATTGGTTGAATTCATACCAAATTGGGTTTATAGAGTGCAAGTGACCCAGAATAGATCTCATTACATTTTAGGAAAAGTAGGTGAAAGTTCAAGGGAATTTTTTAAAGCTTTTTTGGTTCCCATTTACTTTTAAAGTGTGAAATTTCAAATGTCTATAAAAACATCAATTTTGTTTCACTTTACTTCAAACTTGGCACATATATAGAGGCAGTTGATACGCTGACATCAGCACACACATCGACATGATGGCGTCAGCTAGATTGATACCAAAATAAGGTACAATACGTGCGAGGGGCAGGGTTTGTTGTACCTGGAATCACTTGTTTGTTTCTTTGTTAACGCTCTAGCAGCAAAACTATTGGTTGAATTCATACCAAATTGGGTTTTAGATTGTCATTTTGACCCAGAATAGATGTCATTACATTTTAGGAAAAGTAGGTCAAAGTTCCAATTTTCTATGAATTTTTAAAAGCTTTTTTTTTTTTTTTTTTCCCCATTTACTTATAAAGGGTAAAATTTCACATGTCTGGAGCAGCAAAACTATTGGTTGAATTCATACCAAATTGGATTTACAGACTGCAAGTGACCCAGCATAGATCTGAGTACATTTTGGGATAAGTAGGTCAAAGTTCAAGGGAATTTTTTAAAGCTTTTTTTTTCTCCCATTTACTTTTAAAGTGTGAAATTTCAAATGTCTATAAAAACATCAATTTTGTTTCAATTTACTTCAAACTTGGCACATATATGGAGGCAATTGATACGCTGACATCAGCACACACCTCGACATGATGACATCAGCTGGATTGATGCCAAAATAAGGTACAATATGTGCAAGGGGCGGGGTTTGTTGTACCTGGAATCACTTGTTTGTTTCTTTGTTTAACACTGTAGCTGCAAAACTATTGGTTGAATTCATACCAAATTGGGTTTATAGATTGCAAGTGACCCAGAATAGATCTGAGTACATTTTGTGAAAATGAGGTCAATGTTCCAATTTTTTATGAATTTAAAAAATGAGTAAAAATGCATTTACTTTTAATGACCGAAATTTCCCATGTCCATAAAAACATCACTTTTGTTTCAGTTTACTTCGAACTTGGCACATATATAGAGGCAACTGATATACTTATATCAGCACATGTACAGACATGATGACAACAGCTGGGTCGATGCCAAAATAAGCTACAATACATGCAAGGGCGGGGTTTGTTGTGCCTGGAATCACTTGTTTGCATATCGTTAGCCTCAGAGCATAATTGCCTGTGTCATATTTTTTCAGGTCGTAGGCAATGATGCAAAATGAAGCAGGAGTGTTTGAAGAGTAAAGTTACCTAAATGTTCCAATTCGGCCAAAAATATGACTTAAGTTATTTTGCTATGAGGCTAGCGATGTGTATGATGCAACATTTCAACAGCAGGTGAAGTGTTGTTTGGGATACTGGATTGTTTCTGTACTTCCTCTCAGTTTATAGAAGTAGGGCACACTGACAAAAGAGGAAAGACAAAGTAAAAATCAATCCTATCTACCCTTGGACAAGGTAGCGGCACATTTCATGTTTTTGAGCCATAAGAAAAAAAAAAAAAAAAATCCAACTAACTGTACTGTGGTGAAACACAACAGTGAAGTTGTAATGTTTGATATTAAGTGTTACATAAATGCAGCTTTAATAGATTTAAAACACCTCAAGTAAACATCTAATCTTTACTTGATAAATGTGCAGTAGTTAATGTAATTAATGTTTCTAGTGAGATCAGATGTCACACATTATGTCATCTACTGTGTTTTGTCCTGAATTTTGTAAGGTCAAAACCAATAGAGTCAACCATTTGGGATTCTGACGTCCTTTCAAGTCATGAAATTGATATGAAAATAATAACTATAGGTTAAAAGCAGCGTATGACGTTTGACACCAGTGTTTCATCAAACCTGAACCTGAATCACTTCCCTCATGGTGAACAACTTCGAAGTGTACTCCATCATAAACAGTCTGTTTGTTTACAGACCAAAACGATATGTCACTCGGGCCTTTTCGGAAATTTTGTTGTGAAGTGCATTGTGGGAATGGGAATTCCACACAGCCGCAGTATGGCCGCAGCAGCAACAAACACGGGAAATGGCTTCATTGCTTCTTGCTATGTGGAATTCCGAAAAGGCTGGAATTTGGTTTTAGTTTATGTAAACAAACAGACTGTTTCTGATGGAGTGCACCGCAAAGTTGTTCACTGTGAAGGAAGTGATTCAGGTGTGTAATCACAGAAAGACTAATGGATTTGTGATACTTACACTGGAAAAAATCCAAATCTTACCAAGTATATTTTTCTCATTTCCAGTCAAAATATCTCATCACACTTAAAATAAGACATAATCATCTAATGAGTAACTTTTCAGTGAGATATAATAACTTATTTTTAGAAAATAGATCTTGAAAATCTTATTTCAAGAAATCTTACCAAGATAATTTTCACTTGTTCCATTGGCAGATTTTTTATTTTTTTTTTACTGGAATTAAGGAAAAAAAAAAAAAACTTGAATTAAGCAAAAAAAAAAAATCTTAAATTAAGATAAAAAAAATCTTGAATTAAGCCAAAAAAAATTTAAAAAAATCTTGAATTAAGCAAAAACAAAGTTGAATTAAACAAAAAAAAGTTGAATTAAGCGAAAAAGAAAAAAACTTCTTGAATCAAGTCAAAAAAAATCTTCAATTAAGCAAAAAAATAAATAAATAAATAAAAAAAAATCAATCACTTGTTCCATTGGCAGATTTTTTTTGCTTGAATTAAGCAAAAAAAAAAAAAATTCTGACAATGAAACAAGCAAAAATGATCTTGGTAAGATTTCTTGAAATACGATTTTCAAGATCTATTGTCTAAAAATAACATCTTATATCTCACTTACAAGTTACTCTTTAGGTGATTATGTCTTATTTTAAGTGTGATGAGATATTCTGTCTAGAAATGAGAAAAATATACTTGGTAAAATTTGGATTTTTTCCAGTGTAGGCTTTGACTCGGAAAATTGACACATTTGATGAAAATTGGTGACAAATGCTGTTTTAACAATGCATCCATTATTTTTTCCTCATCAGAATCACAGATTTAACAGCCTGTTCTTCAAGTTTTAAATGAGTCTGATGTGAATGTGTATCATATCTACAGGGAACAATAAACTAACTCTCAGGTTGTCAGTTTGCTGCAATTTTACTGGTGATAATGACACTTACTTCCCTTATTGCAGTTGATAGTGTTAAATAAGGACAGATATATGCAAATATTGTCACACCTGCTTCAGTAACATACATGATGTAACTGTGAAAAAGACCCCATATGTCACACCCTGACTTCCAACTAGAACAGGTTTTTCCCACTCGTCTCCTTATGGTTGGAAGGATACGACATAAATGCAGCATTAACGTGACTGTTGCCTCCAGCACCCTCCCCACACAAAAAAGTCAAAGCTTCCAGTCTTGCTGCAGACTCTTCCACTTTTTCCCCATCTACATGAGGGTGTCACATGACCAGGCATTAACCATTTATTTAACAACCACGGGTGCGCATTCGTTTTTCTGTCATTTTACTTGGAGATAGGGATGATTTCAAAGTACGTGCAACACCAGCCTCAAGTACAGGGTGGGGAAGCAAAATTTACAATATTTTGAGGCAGGGATTGAAAGACAGTGTATGACCAATTAGTTTATTGAAAGTCATGAGAATTTATTTGTCACAAGAAAATTGACATTATAGAAAATGGTTTTATTCTATGTGTCCTCCTTCTTTCTCAATAACTGCCTTCACACGCTTCCTGAAACTTGCGCAAGTGTTCGTCGACTGAAAACCACTTAACCTGTGTGTTTAACCCATAAAGACCCAAACATCCACCATCCAACAAAACTTTTAAACTGTTTAATACCTGTTGATCCACATTAACCCAGTGGTTCCCAACCTTTTTTGGTTCGTGACCCCATTTTAACATCACAAATTTCTGGCGGCATTTTTTTTTTCGCTCCAATTTATTTGTTTTTGATCATGTAATAGTGTGCTGTACTATGTTGCAAATAAATGTTAATTGTAGACGACATTTAGTCTATATGGCAAGGCAAGGCAAGTTTATTTGTATTGTACATTTCAGCAACAAGGCAATTCAAGGTGCTTCACACAGGACATTGAAATACAACGACAGGGAAAAAGAAATACATTTAAAACATTATAAAAGAAACATGTAAAAGGTGATTAAAAACAGCAAGTTAAAATAAAAAAATAAATAAATAAATAAATAATAAAATAAAAATAAATAAATAGAAACACACACATATTAAAGAGTTGCAGTGCAGAGTTTCAAAAGAGAATATAAAATTTAAAAAGCCAAAAGCCTTTTAGTCAAAGGCAGCAGTGAACAGGTGAGTCTTTAACCTGGACTTAAAATAACTCAGACTCTCAGCAGACCTGATATTTTCTGGTAGTTTGTTCCAGATATACGGAGCATAGAAACTGAACGCTGATTCTCCATGTTTAGTTCTGACTTTTGGAACACAGAGCAGACCTGCACCAGATGACCTGAGGGGTCTGGATGGTTCATACTGGACTAGAAGGTCTCTGATGTATTTTGGGCCTAAACCATTCAGTGCTTTATATGGTAGTAAGAGAATTTTAAAGACTACAGGGTGGGGAAGCAAAATTTACGATGAACATTTAGTTGTTTTTTCTCAGCAGGCACTACGTCAGTTGTTTTGAACCCAAACATATACTGATGTCATAATCATACCTAACACTATTATCCATACCTTTTCAGAAACTTTTGCCCATATGAGTAATCAGGAAAGCAAACGTCAAAGAGTGTGTGATTTGCTGAATGCATTCGTCACACCAAAGGAGATTTCAAAAATAGTTGGAGTGTCCATAAAGACTGTTTATAATGGAAAGAAGAGAATGACTATGAGCAAAACTATTACGAGAAGGTCTGGAAGATACTATGAAAGAAGAATGGGAGAAGTTGTCACCCCAATATTTGAGGAACACTTGCGCAAGTTTCAGGAAGCATGTGAAGGCAGTTATTGAGAAAGAAGGAGGACACATAGAATAAAAACATTTTCTATTATGTCAGTTTTCTTGTGGCAAATAAATTCTCATGACTTTCAATAAACTAATTGGTCATACACTGTCTTTCAATCCCTGCCTCAAAATATTGTAAATTTTGCTTGCCCACCCTGTATTCTCGGAGAGACAGGGAGCCAGTGTAGAGACCTGAGAACTGGACTGATGTGGTCCACTCTCTTGGTCTTAGTGAGGACTCGAGCAGCAGCATCCTGGATCAGCTGCAGTTGTCGCATAGACTTTTTAGGCAGACCAGAGAAGATACTGTTACAGTAGTCAACTCAACTAAAGATAAATGCATGGACAAGTTTTTCAAGGTCCTGCTGCGACATCAGTTCTTTAATCCTAGAAATGTTCTTGAGGTGATAGTAAGCTGACTTTGTAATTGTTTGTATGTGGTTTTTAAAATTCAGGTCTGAATCCATGACAACACCCAAATTCCTGGCCTGGTCTGAGGTTTTTAACTGAAGTGACTGGAGCTGCATGCTGATTTTAAGACATTCCTCCTTAGGTCCAAAAACGACTACCTCAGTTTTTTCTCTGTTTAACTAAAGAAAATTATGGTCCATCCATTCAGATATTTGCTCCATGCATTTACCCAGTGCTTGTATGGGGCTATGGTCACCTGGGGACATAATATAATGTATATTATTATGGACGAAGGCAGTAAATCCAGGTGTAGATTACTGCACAAAGTGAGAATTTGATTTTCCTTGGTCAGGATATGTACAGTCAGTCCAGCTTGGATTTACAAGGCTGACAATTAATACTGAACAAACAAGAACTCAAACTATGAATTCTGAAAGAGCTGCAGCATCTGAAACTGACCACAATGAACATTTGACAGATAAACAGAACCACAGTGCTTCAGTTTCAGCTTCAGAGTTTGTCATATATTTCTACTTTTCATGAAATTTTCAGGAAATGTTGATACTGGCACAAGGAACAAATGATTAAATTTTGATGGTGATTGGGGGGGAGATCTGTCTTGGCAGAGGTCTGTCCTCTCTGAGTGCTTTTCTTATTTTGATTGTCTCTCAATTCACCATATATTTTTTATTAGTAAGTATTTTTTGTTATTTTTATCAATTACAAGAAATTTCAAGCGACCCTAATGGGGTCCCAACCCCACGGTTGAAAAACACTGCACTAATCCTTTCAATACATGTAAATAAATGGTGTCAAATGCAGTTTGTCATCTTTTCATGGTCATCTTCTACAACAGGGGTGTCAAACTCATTTTAGTTCAGGGGCCATATTCAGATAAATTTGATCTGGAGTGGGCCGGACCAGAAAAATAATAGCATAATAACCTATAAATAATGACAACTCCAAATTTTTGTCTATGTTTTAGTGTAAAAAAAAAAACCCATTAAATTATGAAAATACTTACTTTCATAAACTATCCAAAAAAAACCCCAAAAAAACGAAATTTAAATTAAAAAATGTAAGAAAATGTAGTACAATTTTAACAATATTATTCCTCCACTTGTCATTTGTCCATGTGCATTATTGTTCAGATCTACAAAGACACTAAACACTGAGAAACGGGCAGAAAAATTGTTAAAATTGTGCTTAATTTTCTTTAGACATTTCAGGTTGTTCATATTTGTTCAGGTTATTCACATTTTTGTGTTACAGGATAGTTTGGAAATGTAAATATTTTCATAATTTAATGTTATTTTTTGCACTAAAACAAAGAAAAAAAATTAAGTTGTTAATTTTAGATTTTTTTTTTTGCTTAATTCAAGATTATTTTACTTAATTGAAGATTTTTTTTTTTTTTTTTGGCTTAATTCAAGATTTTTTTTTAACTTAATTGAAGATTTTTCTGGCTTAATTCAAGATTTTTTTTTTTTTTACTTAATTGAATTTTTTTTTTTTTTTTTTTTTTGCTTAATTCAAGATTTTTTCCTTAATTCAAGCTAAATTTTTTCTTTTGCTTAATTCAATTCAAGGCTGTGGAATTTTTGCACTTGGCAAAAACACCCGAGGGGCCGAACTGGAACCTTTGGCGGGCCGCATTTGGCCCCCGGGCCGCATATTTGACACCCCTGTTCTACAACATTGATTCACCAGTGAAACCCATGGAGTTGGATCAATGACAATGAATGGAGACAGTTGTTTTTTTGTTTATTTAATGCTATTTTTGCTGAAAAAGTCACTTTTCCTTATTTTCTTTTCCTGATTTGATCTAATAACCTTTGAATTTACTCTGAGCTTTAATGAACATCTACATGATCAGTGAATTAAATACAGGAAAATATTGTATAAGCCTCTTAGTTGAGGAGGAAGTCCCATCATGTGCTAAACTTTGTGTGCTGGGCATGTATCCTGAAGGTTTTGCTGTAACCTTACAGCCGTCACTGCTCATTGACTTTGGACTTGTAGAAGCCAGATGGATAATTGGACTTTTATGGAAAAGTATGGACATACCTTTTGTTGGTTTGTGGATAAAAGAACTGGCTGCTCGTCTTGCCTTGGAAAGGCTGACGTATATTGTTAAAAGGAAGGACAGGAAATGTGCCGGTTTATGGGGTCTATATGTGGCTGTCTTGGAAAACCACAGCTCTGTATGACTTGATTTTCTATTCTGTGCTACAACTGTACACGACTATGATCTGATTTTAGAATTTTATAATTGTATTTTCATTTTATTTAATTTAGTTTCATTTATTTATTTTATTTATTAATTCTACTTACCTAGAAAATCCTCAAATTTATAGTAATTACTTCTAGGTATGTATTTTCTGTAAGTGTGGATTTGTATTTGTCTTTTTCTAACAAGATTGGGGTAATCTTATTTATTTGTTCATTTGCTAAAGAAAATAAAGGGGAAAAAATACATGAGAGTCAGAGGTCTGAAGCACTGTTCTGGGCTTTTTGGGTTAAAAGGAAATAAAATAAAATAAGAAAAAATGGGAAAATAGATTAATTACACTGAAAAAAACCCCAACTTATAATAAAGAGGATAATATTTCAATAAATGGTGATAAATCACTTTAGAAATCCATTTGGGAACTGCCACAAAAGTACCACTGGGTCTTTAGTCGTTATGTTCAGTTCTTGATATCTTAGCTGAAAAACTTTTCTTTGGGTTTTCTTTGTTTCTAATATAATAACCTTCGTCTTTAACCCTTTCATGCATACTGGTCACTCCAGTGGACAGTTCTTCTCCAGCTGTTCTCTTGTATATTTGTGGGTTTTATTGTTTTAGTTCCATATCAGCCAACACAGCGGACGCTTATGCATCATCCCATACATTTTAATTTATATCATTACTGTAACTTTGCTGTTCTTGATAAACCTGGTCTGCACTAACATGTTTTAGGGTAAATTTGTTGCTAATTGATGTTAGACTGTAATCAACTACTTTCCTAATCAAAAAGTTGGGCTTTTTTTGCATATTATCTCCATGAAGTGAGTAATAATTAGTATTAGAGTACGATAAAATGTGAGCTGCATGAAAAATGTTTTTATTTTGTACTTTTCATACAGTATATCACTTTTCGATGATCAGTTTTAATCTTTGCTTCAAATATTAAACGCATGGTGTCCAGCTGAATGGACATTTTTGTAACTTCATGAAAGATAGCTTCATACAAAATTTCAATCACATTGTTTTTTTATGCCTAAAGAGGAATAAAAACAGTCAGGAAAAAAATCTTGACTAGGGTTCTCAAAATTCATGCATGAAAGGGTTAATCTGAGCTTTTATGAACATCTACATCAGGGATGTCAAACTCATTTTAGTTCAGGGGCCACATTCAGCTAAATTTGATCTGCAGTGGGCCAAACTAGTAAAATAATAGCATAATAATATATAAATAATGTCAACTCCAAACTTTTCTCTGTTTTACAGCGAAAAAGTTAATTTACATTATAAAGGTTTATATCTACAAACTATCCTTTCAAAAGATGTGAATAACATGAACAAACTGAAAAAATGAATATAATTTTTACAATATTCTGCCTCAGTTTATCATTTACACATGTACATTATCACTTACAGATCAAAGTGGATCTACAAACACACAAAACATTGAGTAACAGGCAGAATATTGTTAAAATTATACTTGCTTCTCTTCAGACATTTCAGGTTATTCACATTTTTTTGCAAAATTATACTTTGTTTTAGTGTACATACATGAAAATATTTACATTTACAAAGAGAAACATTTGGAGTTGTCATTATTTATATGTTTTTATGATCGTATTTTACTGGTCTGATCCACTTGAGATTGAATTGGTCTGAATGTGGAACCTGAACTAAAAGAATTGTTAATATCTTAGTGTAATTTTTGCATTTCAAAAATTCATCCCAAGGGCTGGACTGGACCTTTTGGCGGGCCGGATTTGGCCCCCGGGCTGCATGTTTGACACCTGTGATCTACTTGATCAGTGAATTAAATGTGGGAAAATATTTGATTTTCACCCCCCAAAAAATGGAGGATAATATTAGAATAAATGATGCTAAACCGCTTAAGAAAGGGTAGAGAGAAAAAAATCATTTGGGGACTGCCATAAAAATAGCAACAGGTTTTTATGGGTTTAAAGACAGAAGAGCAGTAGAGTCACATCTACCATCACAGGACAAAACAAAAGCGTTCCTAAGATCATCGAGAAGGGGGTCTCTGTGGTAGGCCTGAAGCTGGACTCCGTAGAGGAGGTGACAGAACGGAGAACCCTGTCCAGACTGAGGGCAATCATGCATAATGTCAACCACCCACTATGCAGTGTCCTAAGCCAGCAGAGGAGCACCTTCAGCCACAGACTGCACTCACTGAGCTGCTCCTCCACAAGATATGCAAAGTCGTTTGCAATAAGACCGTATAACTCTTTAAGTGGGAGGAGACGGGGGGTAGGAGTAGCTGGGTGGGGGTGTATAGGAGGGAGAAGCTCAGGAACACTTCTGTCCTCAGGTCCTCCATTAAAGCTCAGAGTAAAGTCAAAGGTTATTCTATCGAAATAGAAAAAAAATGAAGAAAAAGTGACTTTTCCAGTCAAATCTATCATTAACTGAACATAAACCCAGTGTGTCCATCCACTGTCATTGATCCAGCTCCATGGGTTTGACTGGTGACTCAATGTTGTAGAACAGGGGTGTCAAACTCATTTCAGTTCAGGGGCCACATTCAGCTAAATTTGATCTGAAGTGGGCCAAACCAGTAAAACAATAACATAATAATATATAAATAATGTCGACTCCAAACTTTTCGCTATATTTTACAGTGAAAAAAGTAAAATTAAACAATGAAAATGTTTACATGTACAAACTGTCCTTTCAAACAATGTGAGTAACTTGAACAAACTGAAAGAATAAGTGTAATTTTAACAATATTCTACCTCGGTTTATCATTTCCACGTGTTCATTATAACTTACAGATCCCAGTGGATCTACAAATACACAAAACATTTAATATCAGGCAGAATATTGTTAAAATTGTACTTATTTTTCATAAGACACTTCAGGTTCTTTACATTTGTTCAGATGATTCATGTTTTTTGGGAAATTATACTTTGTTTTAGTGTAAATACATGAAAATATTTACATTTACAAAGAGAAAAATGTGGAGTTGTGAGTATTTATAGATTATTATGATAGAATTTTACTGGTCTAACCCACTAGAGATTGAATTGGTCTGCATGTGGAACCTGAAGTAAAAGGATTGTTAATTTCTTAATATCTATTTTTGCATTTCACAAATTCATCCCAAGGGCCAGACTGGACCCTTTGGCGGGCCGGATTTGGCCCCCGGGCCGCATGTTTGATACCTGTGTTGTAGAATATGACGGTGTTTCCACGGTAACTACAGAGCCTCTGAATATCCAAATGGGTCATATCTGATGACTGTGAAAAGATGAAAAACTGCCTTTTACAACAATTATTTACATGGACTGATAGAATTAGTGGATCAACAGGTCAGATCAGTAGATGCTTTTATTCAGTGGTGGATGTTTGGGCCTTTATGGGTTAAACCAAATGATGTTTAGTGAAAATAAAATTCTATATCAAATAATGTATTTTCCAAATACACAAACACAATGTCCAAAGTACAATATGTAAATAAAAATAAGATCTTATTAATTGTCTTCCCAGCAAAATACAATGGATGGCACTGTGTGAAACTAACAAAGACAAAGATTTTCTTTTACAAACTGCTGAAACTGTCCAACAGTCGCCGTAGGGAGAACCTGTGCCCTCGCACTGCCTCAGCTGTTGCGTTGGTGTTACTGTGATCATGGTCATTCTGCTTCTTCAACATACTGGACATGACAGTTTATTTTGCGCCTTACAGTTTAATTATACAGTTTTTTGTTTTTTTTTTCATTCAGATCTGTTTTTATACTGTAATTTATGATGTATAGTGTGTTTTCTCTTGTGTTTTTTTTTTTTTTTTTTCTATTTTCTATTGTTTTGTGTCATCCAGCTGCTGCACAGTAATTTCTCAAGTTAGGATCAATAAAGTCTGTTTGTTTATCTATCTATCTATCTATCTATCTATCTATCTATCTATCTATCTATCTATCTATCTATCTATCTATCTATCTATCTATCTATCTATCTATCTATCTATCTATCTATCTATCTATCTATCTATCTATCTATCTATCTATCTATCTATATTTTATTTATTTGTAATTTTTTGTTTCACATATAAAAAAAAGAAACAAAAACAAGGGAAAAAAGTAAAACAAAAAATTAAAAAAAAAAAGAATAGAAAACCAACACATTCGAAAAGGAGCGGGATGAAGTACAACTGATATAGTCCCGCCCCCTTATCCTGTCTTCTTCTACTGATCAGAAAGTCTCATGTCAGTTCCTAACTGAACAAATCTTACACATGTCAAAATATATTGTAAACAATCCTGTACAAAATGCAAAATGATTAAAATAAACAGTAATTTCCCAGTTTGGGTTATCTTATCTTATCTTATCTTATCTTATCTTATGGGTGGTTCTCTGGTCGGACTTTTGCAGGTAGTTGCTGGGGATCATAGAACACAAACAATGTGATTATTTTTCTTAAAGATATTTGTTAAAGTACTTTTTTCTCCGAGTTTATTTTTATCCGTCCCACACCGTGCAGTTTAGTCTTATTGTTCTGTGTCTTGCAGTTTCCAGTACTTGGAAATTGTCTGGGAACTCACACACTCTGTAACAAATTGCTGAAATGGAGATCTCCTTCCTGTCAAAAGTGGTCTTTTACACCAAATCCTTCAGAACAGAATTAACATAATGGTCATGTTAGGGGAGACCACAGGCTTACAAGACTCATGTCACAGTCACAAAATATCTAATAGTAAGTGATTGGTTGGTAAGGGTGTCGTGGTGTAGTATTCACAGTCGGAGATAAATGGTGAAATGTTTCATGCGGACTGACCTGAAAAAGGCAGCTTTCAATTCAAATGTGTTATTCTTGGCTCTGGACAAATTACACATTGAAGGTGGTTTGTGTAGATGTAATGGAAGGGTGGTACAGGGTGCTGGGGAAAAGGAAAGAAAAGAAAAGAAAACACAAAGGACAGACTTGTGTCGTGTCTTGTTCCTGGCCGTCCAATCAGAACAGAACCGGTTAATGTGTGCTGTTTCAGACCGAGGCTCACATCCCAGGTTACGTAATCATGTGAAGCTTTTCAAATTGAGTCACAGAACAAAAATACAAAAATAGGCCCTTGTTGCCTTGTTTACTGCTGAGCGGACAAATTGGAACAAAGCACATGTTGTTCACATGTCTGCATACACGCTAACTCACCCACACACGTTCCAGTATTTTGCTTTGAAACAACAGAACTGTGATTTGTGACTTGACTAGATTAACCTTTTCTTTAAAGTTCTTTCTAAATAGCTGAAATAAAAAGCCAACCGCAACAAGGGAGCTTCAACGGTAGCTTTTTTACTTTAAACTTACAGTAAAGCCAGGTCGTGTCATGCTGCGTTCCAGGCCGGTTTTTTGAGCCCGTAAGTCACGACTTCAAACCATGACTCACGACTTTGTAACGTTCCAGGCAAGTCAGGCCAAACTGCCTGAGCGCAAGGAATTGTGGGAGTTAGATGTAAACAAACCAGCGTGGTGGACCGTACGTTATGCTCATTTCTTGTCATTTCTATCGCTGAAGGTGTTTGCTCTTTGCTTATTTGAGGGAGACAGAAGAGTAGAAATGGCACATAAGGCAAGAGAAGCTGTTCTACCTTTTATGTTACGTTATTTGTATATTTGGATGCGTATTTGGTACTAAATTATTCTTGCACTCATTGGACTGAAAACTAGCTAACGTTAGATTAGCTGCTGATTATACAAAACATTTGTAGATAAATAATATCAGAGGAATACCTTGTTTTAATAAATAATCTGCATAAACACCACATCCATGGGGGCCGCCATTGCTACATGACGTCAGAACTCGGAACTGGGAGAATATGGATCTAGTACGAGTTCACAGGTGGGAAGTCACAGGTTTGACTGACATTCCAGTGCCTTTTCACTGGTAGAAGGTTAAAAACACGAGTTACAGGTTGTCTGGAATGCAGCATCAGTACCACCCCCTGACTCCAATTCACCAACTCACAAACTTATAGTTTTTCACTCTGTATAAAAACTGTCTAATTTGCACTACGTAAAAAAACTCTGACTATTTGCACTACAATAATATATACATAAACATATGTTTTTACAGACCGTATTCCTGTACATTTCACTCACTGTATAAAACTTCAATTTACACTTTCTGTACATATTACAATGTAAAAACCCACTGTAAATAATATATACATAAACATATATTTTTAACCCCCTCAGCCCTTTCAGCCCGCCCGCGGGCCGAAAAAATTGTATTAATATTCATCTACTATAAAAATATAATAAATCAGGACAATGAATGTTTTTTTCAACTTTTGCTCAAAGTTTAGACCCTAATGTTAATAAAAGTACATCAAAAGTGTATTTTAGTGCAAACTTTAATGTTCAAACATGATTTTTAATCTTTGTGGGGTGAAATAGACGCTATTAAAAATCTCAGACACAAACAGTTAATTTATGCATATCATCATCAATCCAGCCGAAAAAAAAACAATTTCTCTTTTAGTTTGTTACGGTTTACTCAGGCATAGTAATAGATACAATATTTTAGACAATGGGAATAGATTCTGTGAGGTCTGTAAATGTCCATAGACACCAAGAACATCCATATGAACCTTATTATTGTGAAGTAATTCTTCATTTACTTTGGGTATGTCTTTTTAGGCGTTTTTTCCCCTGAAAATATGGTCAGGGTTTAACAGGTTAATAGGCAGGATCCACACATCCACTTACTGTATAAAAACTCCAATTTCCACTCTGTACATGTTACATTCTAAATCCACTGTAAATCTCACCCCATTGTTGTTGCCTCGAGTCGAATGTTTGTCTATATTATGTCTAGGTGTTGTTTGGGTTCATGTCTGAACTGTATGTCGTGAGCAAAGTAAAAACCGAAGCCAAATCCCTTGTAGGTGTTCACGTACTTGACCAAAAAAGCTGATTCTGAGGTCATTGTGTACCAACCAAACAGGCAAATTAGAGGAAAAACTACACACAAACCAATGCCACTGATATAGGAGGATGCTAATGATTTAAGGGGAAAACTAAATTTAAAGATGCATAAAGTACGCACTACATTAAAAAGTTTTCTGCATTAGCATCTGTGGAGTCAAACTGTGGAACAAATCGTGTGTGGAGATAAAACAAATACCAAACATAATTCAGTTTAAAAAAAGATTTAAAGAATTGATTCTTGAGAGGTACAGTATTTAATTGATTGATGTATTTATTTCGAACATGAATGTCAAACAGAAGAAAATAAATAAACAAAACACTTAAACATAAGACATATAATACATATTCGAAAAGGAGTGAGAAGAAGTACAACTTATAAACTCCACCCCTTCTCCTTATATAATTAATAACAATAATAACCTTCCTCGTCTAATCATATCTATGCACTATTCCATAATATGACTGATACTTACTAGTAAATAATTTGGTTACTGGCTTTATGTCATTATGAACAAATATAATATGATTTACATAAACACATAATACAGTCACACATATATGTAAATACATATTCTTACACAGATCTATACATACATATACACACACATACACACCTATACATACATTTACACACACTTAGCACATACTTGTACATCTTTAGAACACCCAGTGATCCCCTGCTTGGTCGTTGCTTTAACTCTATATTAAATCTGTTCCACAGTCTCACCCCGCTGACTGAAACACAAAAACCCTTCCTAGTCGTGCGTATTAAGGGAATTTTAAAGTTAATTTTCCCCCTTAAATCATAACCCCCCTCATGAATACTGAATAATTTCTGTATATTTGTTGGTAAAAGATTATTTTTAGCTTTGTACATTATTTGAGCTGCTTCATAGTCCACAATGTCTGTGAACTTGAGTAATTTTGACTGTAAGAATAATGAGTTTGTGTGTTCCTGGTAGCCAACATTATGAATGATCCATATAGCTCTTTTTTGAATAATTAGTTGTGGCTGTAGTGAGGTCTTGTAGTTGTTACCCCAGATCTCAGCACAGTACTGTAAATATGGTGAAACTAGGGAACAGTATATATTATTATAGTTAATATGAATGAATGAATGAATGAATGAATGAATGTTTATTTCAGTTAAATACAAAACACAAAAAATACAAAATTCCAGTTAAATACAAAACACATACATATTAAACAAACAAACAAACATAAAATTAACACAATTTGTAACTGAAAAAGGAAGAAGCTGAAGGCAGAGGCTTATTTCTGCTTCTCCTATTCCCATCCTTACTCCAAGTCCACACCTGAAGTTGCAGCAGATTAATACTTAAACACAAATTATACTACATTCGGTGTTATAAGTCACTTTGAAATCATATTCTTTTCATAGCCCTTAAGAATTTGACAAAGTAAAGTCTTTTTGAATCTCGACAGTGAACTACACAATTTCACTTCATCCTTCAATTCGCTCCATAGTTTGACACCAATAACAGAAACACAGTGATATTTAACGTTTGTTCTTACTTTACATTTTTCAAACACAAACATCCCTCTTAAATTATAATTTCCTTCTCTTAACTTAAAAATTTTCTGAATACAAACAGGAAGATTTTTACTTTTAACACGAAACATAAATTCCATTGTTTTTAAATATACGATATCAAAAAATTTTAGTAAACCAGATTCTATGAAAAGTGGATTACTTGATTGGAGATAACCAGCTTTGTTTATGACTCTAATAGCTTTTTTTTAGTTTAATTATCGGGTCTATATTAGTTTTATACACATTGCTCCATATTTCCACACAATATGACATATATAATAATAATACATATAATAATGACAATGAGGGCTGTTTATGGATGATGTATCGATAAATCTGCTGTAATTAGTGAAGAAAATGGTTGAATTGTTGAGTCTGTTTGTATGACTGTACTACCATGAACATATTGTTGTGTATGATTCAGTTACTGCACTATGTATTTGTTGTGGTTTGATGCTAAACTGAGGGAAAACGTATTGTTTGATTGTTGTATTAAGTTAGTGATAAAGGTGTAAAAGCACTTGAGGGGTTGGATTAAATAAGTTTATACTTCTTCTTACTCCTTTTCGACCATGCAACATTCAGAGTTGTACATACATGAAGATAGAGTCTGTTCATTTATTTTTTTTTTTGTCTTAATTTGTTTTGTTTTATTTTGTTCCTTTGTTATAAATAAATAAATAAATAGCCTTCCTCCTTTGTCTGTGCAAAGTACGACACTACGTTGACCTGCGGGACAGAAGAAGAGATAAGAAGTGCACAATTCAACCAACAGACCACCCAACTACTGTTGTTGACATAACACATGCAGACAGCAATGCCTAGAAGGGTCTTTTGACAGGTTTAAAGAACGGACAACAGGAAAAAAAAAACCAAAAAAGAGACAGAGAGAGAGAGAAACATAGAGCACATCCACAAACAGTCACATTGGCTTTACACCTGCCCTATCTGTAACAACACTCAGGTTTCTCTGAGTAGACTGTGCCGTAATCAAAATCTCACTTTGATGGGAGACAGGTGGATGTGTTAGAGTGAAAAAGACATGACAGAAATACCAAAGAAAACAGGGGAGTCCAAAAGGAAATGTTTCATAGACCTTCAAAAGTGTTCATAAAAGTAAAAACGTATAGAAACAAAACACAGCTCTGTCATAGTTATATCAAGTCATCGTTAGCCATTATATCAGTATCTGTAATATTTGATGTGATTCAGTATTAACATAAATCAAAATATGACCCAGACATGTTTATTGAAACATGCTATACCCAAACAATTATTACAATAACTTGCACGGTACTAATAAATAGCGGTATAAATAGAATAGAATGTCTTTATTGTCATTGTACAGGTACAACGAAATTAAAAAGTGCAATCGTCCTAGGTGCCATGAAAAAAAGTATAAATAATGTATATAAAAGAGTATAAAAACTAAAATATAAAAAGAAAACCCTGACGGCATAAATATCTAAAAAGCAGCATAACAAACACAAAAACGAGGCACCTAACGACGGAGCACCCACCTGCAGCGTTCATGCGCGCAGCATTGTGGGCCACTTTATTTAAAGAATCAACTATAATAGACTATAAAGTGTACAGGGTGGGGAAGCAAAATGTACAATATTTTGAGGCAGGGATTGAAAGACAGTGTATGACCAATTAGTTTATTGAAAGTCATGAGAATTTATTTGCCACAAGAAAATTTCCATAATAGAAAATGTTTTTATTCTATGTGTCCTCCTTCTTTCTCAATAACTGCCTTCACACGCTTCCTGAAACTTGCGCAAGTGTTCCTCAGATATTCGGGTGACAACTTCTCCCATTCTTCTTTAATAGTATCTTCCAGACTTTCTCGTAATAGTTTTGCTCATAGTCATTCTCTTCTTTCCATTATAAACAGTCTTTATGGACACTCCAACTATTTTTGAAATCTCCTTTGGTGTGACGAGTGCATTCAGCAAATCACACACTCTTTGACGTTTGCTTTCCTGATTACTCATATGGGCAAAAGTTTCTGAAAAGGTATGGATAATAGTGTTAGGTATGATTATGACATCAATATATGTGTGGTTTCAAAACAATTGACGTAGTGCCTGCTGAGAAAAAACAACTAAATGTTCATTGTAAATTTTGCTTCCCCACCCTGTATATATCAGTCTATTTACAGTAGCAGCAGTAGTGACACAAAGCTAACCTTAACCCTTTGGACAGTTCTATATGTCTTTCAAATTATAAACAGAAAATCAAAATAAGAACACGGTCCATACTAAAATACAATGAAACATCTAACGTTAGCTGATTAATGGACCCCCCCCCCCCCTTTTTTTTTTTTCTTTTTTTTTTTTTTGTGTGGGTGTGTCTAGCTTTTTGCTTTTGCTTTGTTTGGTTTTTGTTTTTTGGTATTTATAAATATATATATATATATATATATATATATATATATATATATATATATATATATATATATATATATATGTAAATATTCTTTGCATGGAGCCTGTCCCAACTGCAAGTTCAGAAAATGAATAAATAAATGAACACATATTCGTTTTACTACAGAATTTTCTTTCCTGTGCATATGTGATTTTACTTTTGGTTTTCAGGGTAATTTTAAAAAAAAAAATTTATTCTTTTTCTTATTTTCATTGTGGGTTTGGTTCTTGTACACCTTGTTCAAAAAATAAAAGAAAAATGCTAAGTGTGGCTCTGAATTCAGGTTTTTGTTTTGTTTTTTTTGACAGGACAGTGACTATTATATTTTATTGTCAGATTTGTACTGCCTGAATTGTTGTTTGTTTTTGTTGTGCCATACTTTTCAATAAAAATATAAAAAAAAAACAAAAAAAAACATCTAACGTTAGCTAAATTGTACTCACTGGTCTAACCTTTTAATGCTGAAAATAAATGGATATGTGGTAATGCCTACGTGTTGAAATTCAACTTTCCCTTTCCTCAAGCTTTAACCCTTCACTCTGAATGTTTTAACACCTGAATCTGAACTCCACTGACATTTTAGCGCAAAGTCAAAACCACGGTTGTAGAACATTGTCTCTTGTGTGGTGTACGGCTCTAATCCAGTGGGTTTCCGTGTTTTATAAAAGCACACAGGGAGCGCTACTGTACATATGGATGAGGCCTTACATACATTTAATTGCGACCTTTAGGATATGGACATTCTGAATCGGTAATTTGTCCCCTAACACTTCTGGCAAGGTTGCGTCCATGTGGTCAGGTGTGCAGGGGCTTGACCGGTCGATGTTGAGCTTCCTTGCACACTAAGGAGTCTGGCACTCAGGTCAGCGGTAATGGCCACAGCCAGATGGTACCTATCCACCGGGGACGAAGGACACAGACATGCTGGTCACAGTTTAAGTTTGGAGGTTGCATATTCTAGCATTATTTAATGCTTGATTACATGCATCATTTATCACAATTATGTCTTGATAAAAGTTTGATGCAAAACACAGCAGAGGCATGCTGAATATTCAAACTTTGCCCTCTCCTGTCTAATCAACCCGAAAGCAGAACAAGGCAGAGGAGTGAGAACGACGAAAACACCAGCGAATAACACTTTGATAAAATGATCGTATTGTAATTCAAAGTAAAGCAAGATTAAATACATACTGAAAATGAAATAAGCCATAAGGTTAAAAGAACAAAGACTCAATTATGAATATCTTAATAAACCTCAGTGGTGATGCGTCTCCAACAAATGGATTTATATTATTTTTATTTGCAGGGCAATGACACTGCTTTGCAGGTGAATTATGCTGGAATCATTTGAAATTAAAAATAAGCTACAACCAAATCGTTAGCCTCATACTATAAATGCATAAGTCATACACTGTTTGGACAAAAGTGTTGGGACATGTTGAATTCAGATGTTTCTTTTCCAACAGGGGTCTGGGATACAAAACAATACTAACAAATGTCATAATATAGTTTTATATTGTCATATATATATCATATTGATTGTTAATATTGGTGTTTATATCTCAAATCAGCATGAACACTGTACACTGAACACTGTACAGCTGTAGAAATGATGTGCCAATATTTTTGTCCATATAGTTTATGAACATCAATATTTCCTGAAAGTTTAATAGGAGATTCTTCTTCCTAAGTGAGATGTGAAGAAAGTAGATGGTTAGTTGTTGTAAAAAATATATTATTTACAGTCAGAGCATGAAAAATATTTGAGAAATTTAGAGATAGAATGTTTAAAATCATGGTCATGGACAAAAACAAAATCCATGCTGAGAGAAATTAAGTGAAAACCATCTCTGAGGCATTTTGGAATTAAAGACAATTTAAAGCAAACTAGTCAATGCAATGATATTTATCACAATATAAAACTATATTATGACATTTGTTATTATGTTTTGCATCCTGGACCCCTGTTAGAAAAGAAACACCTGAATTCAACATGTCCCAGTACTTTTGTCCAAATAATGTATGACTTGGGTAATTATGCTGTGAGGCTTACAATATGGGGGCTTCTGTAAAACTGGGTTCATTTTGGTATCTGACACTTTGCTAGCTTTTTTAGACCCAATAATAAAAGGTAAATTTAGACATATTTCCCCCCAGGATGTACCTAATGATGACCTCAGATAAATGCAAAAAATATATATATATTCTCTTGCTCTGAGCCATCCCAAAATTAATGAATTTTTAATAAAATATTGGGACCAAAATTGGGACAGGAAAAGCTACGTAGGTGTCAGTGCATTTGATCTGGAAAACATGGCTGTAAATGGTCTTATATAGCGCTATAAATAAAGAAACTGTGTTAAATTTCAAATCACTACTCAAAACTCACCTGTTCAAACTTGCATTTTCTTGAGCCTCTTTGTTTTTCTCTCTGTTCCTTTTGTTTTGTTTGCTTGTGAAGTGTCTTCAAATGTCCAAAAAAGCGCTATATAAGTGTGATGTATTATTATTATTATTATTATTATTATTATTAATAAATTTGTTGGCCCTAGTAGTTTTTCTAATCCAGACATGCAGGTTTTTCATGTATCGGCAGTTTCATTCCAGGTTTAGTGTGTAACCCATCGTGTCCACTGGTGTTACATGCAGAACCTGCCCATTTAAACACGTATAAATTGTGAGTGATTTTGCAACAGCGGTCATTTTTTCTGAAACACTCTGCCTCGCATAGTTACGTTGATTCCCAAAATATACCTGTGAGAAAATAAAAAGATATTTGAAAAAATAGTAGGGTGTAATTTTTGTGTCCTTTTTACCATGTTACACGCAGATTTTTGTATAAAAAAATTATATACATAAAAAAGGTTTTTATCTGAAAAATAGCTTTTTTTTTTTGTCACAGTAAATATTTATTTTTTAAAATAGACCCGAAGTGCTTCCAAACTTGCTTCATAACATCAGTCTACATCTGGTTTGCATTTTTAGCCCCTCTGTCCTGTTTTTAGGGACCAGTTTCATAGAAGCACCCATATTCTATATTCACCCAGATAGCTTTGCCAAACAAGAATGTAGCCAAAACAATAAGAGAAACCAAACTGTTTTAAGAGTTAAAAATGTTACTTGGACATGGATATGATCCTTTTCCCTATTGCAGTGGTTCTCAATCTTTTTCTGTCGGGCCCCCCTTTGGAGCACAGAAAATCTCCAAGCCCCCCTCAACCCCAACAACACTGTACCTGTGGTGCAATTATAACTTTTATTGAAAGAAACATCAATATCGTTAGAATACTTTTTGGTTTTCCTTGAATAATTTGTTGTGCAAATTAAAAATAACTTCGATTTTTGATTGAACAATATAAATGACCTCAACAAGACTGCTCCCTGAGACATTATTTTTCCAATTAAAAATAGGAAATGTGTAATTATCGTACAACTATGACAATAAGGTAATTTTTTTTGTAGAACAACAAACAAATTTTGGTAACAAAGATGAACATTTCAACAATATCAGTGGCTGCAATGAGCCTGTTTCCGTTGCACATCTGAGAACATTAAAGTGCAAACTGTACAAACTGTGCAAAACCAGAAACATTGCACATTTTTCTTTTCCAGTCCAATCCTTGTCCATTGTCCAAACCTAAACTCTTGGTCTAGTCTAGTGACAGATCACTATGACAGTAGATTTGTTTATGTCCTAAAATGAGTCCAGGGTGCTCCAACGCTAAAACATTAGTTCCACCTGATACATGTTCGAACCTGAAGAAAAAAAACAAAACACCTAGGAATGATCCCATGCCCCCCTAGAAAGCCTTCGCGCCCCCCTGGTGGGGCCCGCCCCACAGTTTGAGAAACACTGCCCTATTGTATATTGACAGCTGCATAGGAGCATGAGGTTAAACATGGACGCAGGGGATCATGTGACACAAGTCTCTGGTGATGCTTTGATTTTAAGTGGATGCATCTCATGACGACGATTCAGCAGAAATCCCAGGAACAGGTTTTAGACTGACAGTAAATTAACCATCTTGACACAGAAGTGACAACTTAGGAGTGGTAATACATAAAGTGCTGACAATACAGGTCAGGTAAGCCTTCTGTGGCTCATTTCAGCTAAAGATATGCACGTTATTTATCAAACAGATGCTCAGCCTGGAGGAGCGCTCTGCCTGAGTTGGACTGACAGAGTGAACACTGAAAGGCTCCAGATTTATGTGGACATGTGTCTGTTATGAAGCTGGTGTGAATTAACGCCTTTGTGTTAAAAGCAGGTTGAACTACTGTGCACTGCGGTTAAAATGTTCTAAAGAGCCACGCTGAAATCTGAAAAAAGTACAGATTGTACAGAAGAAAAGGGCTGCTGTGCAAAAAAACATAAATATATACAATTACAATTTTTCTGAACATTTAAACGCCAGGAAGAGTGTTTGAAATGAGCTGCTAATGTGTTACATTTTCACCTGCACACTAGGAAGCAACTATTTGGGATTCAAAGGTTCAATGAGTTATATTTAGTTACATCTAATGGAAAAACTGAATAAACCCCCCACTGTCACCTGTATGGACCTGTGTCCACATACAGTGCTTATAATGTGTAGAGTACTTCAGAGTCAGAATCAGAAAATCCAAATCACTTTTATTGTCATTCAGCAAAATTACATCTGAAATGCACTGCAGAATGAAATTACAATGCAGGGTCAACACCAAAAAAAAACACCTGAGATAAAATAAGTTATAAAATGCTAATGAGGTAGTGTCATAAAGAAATAAATAAATAAATCAAAAACTGAGAGAACAGATATAGTTCTCTATCAGGCCAGTTTACAGAAAGCGTTGGTCTGCCCTGACCAGTTAGGGTTAAATTAACCCTTTCATGCATAGTGGTCACTACAGTGGACAGCTATTCTACAGCTGTTCTCTTGTATATTCATGGATTTTGTTGTTCTTTTTTTTTTTTTTTTTTTACATATATCTTTATTAAAGTTTTAAGACACTACATATCTTTTCTGGCATGAATTGGTAACATTATGTAGATCTCTCCTGAGCATAAACCCCCAGAATCACAAGCCCTCCCCATAGTTTTCACACAATTTATCAGTAAATACATGTTTCTGGGCGTCAAAAATTAAACGTGTGGTGTCCAGCTGGGTGGACATTTTTGCAACTTCATGAAAAATACGCTCATAAGAATTTTTTTTCTCAAATTTTTTTTTTTTTTTTTTTTTATTATTTTTATTTTATTTATTTTATTTTTTAAATTTATTTTTCAGAAGAAAATTTTCAATTGCATTGCTTTTTTCATGCCTAAAGAGGAATAAAAACACTCAGAAAAAAAAAAATAAAAAATTTGATTAAGGTTCTCATAATTCGTGCATGAAAGGGTTAAGAGAGAGAGAGAGAGAGAGAGATTGGGGGGGGGGGGGCTGCATGCATGAACTACAGCTGTTAAGAACTGGAACAGCTGGTGTTAGTATAATTACCAATAACTAGAACAAATGACTAAAAATGTTAATACTACCACTAGTACCACTAATAATACTAGTACTAACAGTGGATGTACTACTACTGCACACTGTAAGCCCCGACTTTGTATTTACTAAAATGCTTAAATTACAATGTACTTAAATGATTTAAGTTTTATTACATTACTATAAAATGTTAAGTATATCCTACTAATTTGTAGATATAGTTGAAAGTATGAAAAAGTTTAAGTTGAATGGATTTAAATCACTCAGTTTTAGTCATGGCCACACCTTTTTATCTCCACATTGCATTGTGGGTATTGGGCATGTTGTTGAAACTGTGTTATTGTTATGTGCAGGGGTTCAACGGGGCTGTGGAGTTAGTGTTAATTTGGACTTAATGTGTGTATGGTAATGTTTATTGGCCTTTTAGTGTTTGTTTTTGCATTTTTGTAGAGTTGCACCATTAGTGAGAGCCAGAGGAAGAACAATGGCTTTACTGTTCATCTGACATTGTTTCAGAATAGTGTAAAACTTTAAGCCCTACCAACTTAAAAGCACTGTCTATACTGCTGATTATATTGAGCTAACTTAGTCTTAACTACCAACTGCACCACAATATATTAAATCGATTAGTTTTACAAATCAATTTATTTTGCAATATAATTAGTTATAATCTATTTGGACTTGAATCCAATGAATTGATGATACTAAATTAATGATTATACAAAGCAATTGACATTGCAACAAATTTTAAGTTAAATGAACTTGACATTTAGTGTGTTGTACTTAAAATAGTAATTCCATTCAAATCAAGCATTCAGGTTTAATACACTCAAGTTTTCATTACTCATTACTCGATTTTTTTAAGGCAACGAGTTACCCGAGATTTTTTTAAGTAAACTCAGCTATTGGGTCTTACAGTGCAGCTGTTAGTACCAATAACATAGTTTTCATCAGATTGTTAACCCTTCAGTGTTAGTTCATAAATAACTGAGTTGTCAGTCAGTTTCTCCTCCATCATTACACTGGTCAACAACAAATTTATTGTTTAAGTTTTTTGAGCTGATTTAGGATAATTTTGGTGTGCTGAATCCAAAAATCACATTAATTTTGCTCAGTCAGGTCAACTTTCTGAACTATGCTACATATTGGCTTTTTAACATTTTTGCTCACATTTATGGGCATTTTCACATCATATGATACAAAATTCTTTCATATTTCTTGCAGTAAACAAGTTCTGAAGATTTTACTTTTGCCAATTTATGATTAATGTTTTTTTTAATATTACAGGTGAATGAAATGGCTTCGACTAGAAGATCTTGCAAAAATAAGCCTGACGTATTCTGCTACATCTGCGGTGAATACACCATTGTACCTAACAGGAATCAAGTCACAAGTTTCATAAAGTGTGCTTACCAATCTTATTTTGGTATTAAACTTGGTGACCAAGATAAAGTTTACAAAAATGTAATCAATTTTGTGAGAAGATCAAATTTTTCAAAATCAAATTAGCAAAAAACCTGACCTTATTGAGAAAAACAGATGTCATTTTTGGATTTAGCGGTGCAAAATGGTCCTAACTCAGATGAAAAAACCTAGACAACTTGCAAAAAATATTTTTTTTTATTACCCAGTGTTATTGACAGTGTTGATACCATAAGTCCGACAACTTCCTGATTTTTATTGCTTGGTGAGATCGAGGCAACGTTGTGAAATTTCAACCGTTTCCAGCTCCCATCAGTGTGTGTGCAGCGCAGCAAAAGGCTGTGCGCCGAGAGTGTTTTCACACTGAGGACACTGAGCGCTGTAAACACTGAACTACATAGGATTTGTATGGAAAATAGTCCCTGCCAGCGCAGAAAACACTGCCTGTGGACACAGACACTAAGCTGGTACACACCAAACACAAAACCCCTCAGTAGAGTCAGTGTTTGTTTTGTCCATCCTGGGGATATTAACTCAACAAATATAGTAGTTGACAGTAACGTACTTTAACGCGGGATGTCACCTGCTACAAAAGAGACAAAAAAAAAGGCAAAGAGGAACATAGTGGACTGTGTTCCTGTTCTTTTGTAGATATAAACAGTTCCTTCGAGGCACTGAACACACAACACTTCTTATTTTTGCATGTTTTAGAGAAACTGCTGTTGTATTAATGCCAGCTTCATTTTCTGCAGTAGCTATTCTGGTCTGAGCATCTGTTAAATTGGTTTTTCTCTTGGAGTTGACTCACGTACAAGGTGCTCAGGGTTCAGCGTTTTAGGAAGGGCATGCCATATGTTTTTACTGTATCAAGATTTTTATTCATTTATTTATTTTTTCCAAAAAAAGGTATTTTAGGAGAACTACCTGTTCCTGCTGCTGGATTTGAAGAAATCTCCTCTAAATGTTCTGCTGTTTAATTTTCCACTTTCGGATTCTAATTACCTCTCCCAGTTGGAAATATGTGGCACATTGTTACCTTTACTTTTATAAATTATGATAAATACCAGCCCCTATAGCCACTGACAGATGCATGAAACTCATTTTCATGTTAATGTTTATGTCATTGATAACTTTCATAATTTAATGTTATGTTTTTACTAGTGGTGGGAAGCGATTAAAATTTTTAATCACGATTAATCGCATGGCTTTCTGCGATTAATCATGATTAATTGCATAGTTGTTGGTGGGGGGGCGCATCAACAGCATGTATTGCCTTTCAGTGATATTTCAGACTGGAAGTACTCCGGTGATAAAAATAATTGCACGTCAGTGCTTCCAAACAACTGTGTCCTTCTCAACCCCACCATCTGAAGACATTTAAAATGAAAATGTCCATGTAAAAAACCACTACTTTTACACATGTTTATGTCCCCACCAGTGTATTTACAGTTGTGAGTGATTGACAGGAGTCTTAAGCCCACTAATAAGTACTAATACTAATAAGCCCATTAATATGTGATGTTCAGTTGTTCAAAGCAAACAAAAGGGTCCCTGAAGTGGTCAGAATAAGTTGCACTAACGTATGTTTTGTCCTTTCCGTGTTACCGTAGTTAGTTCGGACACAGAACTAACAGACATGTTTCTTTCACTCTTGTTTGTTTGGCCCCAAAAACGTTTGCCTGTGAGTATTTTATGTTCAGTTGTTGTAACAATGAATAGTATCAAATATCTCTGATGTGAGCCTTTGTTGCTGAATAAAAAGATGTTGTAAATCTTTAATTAACCTGTAAATGCTAATCGTTAGCGTGTCTATGGATTTTCCCATTCAAGTTAGCATCGAGATAAAATGACTGCTAATACAACATTCACATCGTAAATGAGTAAAGGTTAGTTCAAAGGCTGACATATTATACTTAAACACAACCAATGAATTTACATAAACTTAGCATGAGCCTGCAGAAAGAATTAGCAACCCATCTCCGACTGCTAGCATAAACAAATTAGCTTAAACATCAGCATTACTTGTAAAGTTCGCCGGTTTTCTCCTCTCAGCTGCACATACACACAGCACCGGTGTGTGGACCGGCAAAATAAAAGCAGGAGTTTAAAAATAAGAGTCCGTATGTATAAATCAACTAAGACTTGCTTGAAAGGCAGAATAATAATAAAACGGCGTTAACGTGAGATAAAAAAAATTGTCGGTGTTATTTAATGAATGCGTTAACGCGGTAATAACGCGTTAACTTGCCCACCCCTAGTTTTTACATTATTTATAGGCATCAAAGATTTTTTTTTTCTTCACATTAAACTAAGAAGAAAATTTGGAGTCATTATTTTTAGGTTATTATGGTATTATTCTCACTGGCCTGTATGTGGCCCCTGACCTAAAACAAGTTTGACACCTTTGACTCTTAATAACTTCAGTACAGTTTTTGCACTTTGCAGATCCTTACCATGGGGCAGATTGGAACCTTTGGTCAGACAGCTTTGACCCGCGGGCTGCATGTTTGACACCCCTGCTATAGTGCGTCTGTGGACAGGTCCGTCCACGCCCACATCCACAGGCTGCTGTGGATCAGTGCCTTTCACTGGTTTAATCACCGGAAAGCGCAAAGTCTTTTTTTCCGGCGCGATCTGGAACTTTTCTGATTGCGCGAATAGTGACAGTGATGGACATCGAAATTGCGCTTGTGCCTGTACGTACGTGCTTAACCCTATAACACCAAACGTATCATATTTGATACATGAGTTTTGAAGCCCTCTACATGATCAGTGTGGTATTCTTTTTCTTGAAAAACCTGATGTATACAATTAGATACATGCCATACACAGATAATCCACCAGGGGGAGGAATTCGTTCACCAGAGGCCTTTCCAGTGACACTACAAGACTGACATTAATGAAGGAGGAAGAACTTTGACAATTTTGAAAAGGAATTACCAATTTGTTAGACATGTTTGTGTTATACTGTGTTTTTGTTTGTTCAGAAATAATAATATTTGAGCATTGAGACCTGATATATCAAATTCATTCATTCATTCATTCATTTTCTGAATCCGCTTTATCCTCACTAGGGTCACGGGGGTCGCTTGGAGCCTATCCCAGCTACATAGGGGCGAAGGCGGGGTACACCCTGGACAAGTCGCCAGTTCATCGCAGGGCTGAACATATAGAGACAAACAATCACTCTCACATTCACACCTATGGGCAATTTAGATTAACCAATTAACCTATTAGTGCATGTGTTTGGATGGTGGGAGGAAGCCAGAGTACCCGGAGGGAACCCACGCAGACACGGGGAGAACATGCAAACTCCACACAGAAAGGTCCCACCCCCTGTTGACTGGTGTTGGAATCGAACCCAGGACCTTCTTGCTGTGAGGCACGAGTGCTAACCACTGCACCACCGTGTCGCCCAGTGTATCAAATATGATACAAAATTGAAACTCATACATGGAAATTGATATTTGAGAAACATTTTTTTGGTTGTTCAGAATGACAAATAAAGGCTCCAGTTTCAAAGAAATGGAATGTTCTGTCAGTGGTTTAATGGTTCAGGCTTTACAGGGTTAAAGAGTTTTTCCTGTGAAAAACAATGAAAACTGGACATTTTTGCTGATTTGTAAAAACTACCTGGACGCTCCAGACAGGACTTGAAAAGAGGACATGTCCGAGTAAAAAGGACGTTTGGTCACTTTATCTTTATGTAGAAAATGCAAAAAATACATTGTGTATCCTTACTTCTCATTTTAATATATAAGTACAGATTATGCAGCTAATGTCAAAGTGAAAGAATTCCAGATTTGACTTTGCTGCACCAGGGGACTGATATGTTTGAGGATGCATCCACATTTTTGATTGGATTATGTAAAATAAAAATTGAATTCTGAATCCATTTGACTGAAGCTCTGTGAAGGCTGTCCAGGGACGGAGACATCATTATGAATATTAATTGTTAATAATTATCCTTCTCCTCAGGGTAACTCGTATTTCAGGATGGTGGAGGTTGATTTAGAGAGAGAGAGAGAGAGAGAGAAAGATGTATGTAATAATGGAGAGAGGAATAGCAGGAATACTGTACTAAGTGCATTAGTATCTTCTCTGACACCCGCAGAGTTCTTTAAAGTTGTCATGAAACCTCTCTGTTGTATGCGTGACTTGAGGCATTAAAATGAAATCCAGATTAGCGTCAGACCATCTGCTTTTGAATATTTGTTTCCACTTAGAGGATTTTATTTAATACTGACATTGCGGTGTCATGAATTGCTTTGGAAATTTAAGGACACCATCGTATTTTGCAGCATTTATTTCAGTTTTTGCAAGGCTGATGATCAGATTGTCCGTCATTGCTTTGGTCGTTTCATTCATTTTGGGTTTAGTGTGAGGTAGGTTTGTCACATAAATTACTTTGCTGACAGTGAATAGAATTTCAAAAAAAATGTATGTGTTTTTATGGAGTTTTTATATTTTTACATATTAATTTGAATAACATGAGACATTTTTCAGAAAAAAGATTCTAGTTTATTTGGACAAAAATCTGAATGGCTGTAATTTTCCTCATCTGTGACAATATATAAAACACAAACTTTTTTTTTTTCCTCCATAAAGAATATTGGCAATTTGTATTAAATCTGATGTGAACGGTCCATCTGGTTCATTTAAATATCCATGTAATAGTTTTCAAAATGTTGCAACAGTCAGGAAACTTAAACCATCAACATAAACAACGAACATCAACTAATTCCAAAATTATTTCCAGAATGTGATACCAATGTGTGGAGTATGTGGATGTTATTAAAGAACCCACTGGTGGGTGTGTATTCACAGAAAATAGCAGAGATTTGACTGTTCTATTACAAGGTATGGTATTATAAAGGTAGTATTTTTAGAAACCTCATATTGCAGCAAACAATTCCAACACGACTAATCTAGAGTTTTATATATATGTATATGTGTGTGTGTGGGGGGTGTATAATGTGCATGTTTGTGTATTAACCCTTTATCAGGCAAGTGACTATTTATGGTAATTTCCACAAACATGAAAAATGGGGCCAATCCCATGCCTCATTGAGGTTAAGAAGAACACCACACAGTGATTCGGAGAGATTTTATAGAAATTTTGAGGCTGTAAATAATGAATATGAGTGATTTTTTTTTATCAGTTTATGACCTTTAACAGTTGTCGCATAGTGTTATTGCATGTGTTTACTTTTTAGTGGTGCTCGGATGTTTTACGGCAAGAGGAGGGACTGACGAGGAGGTAGATGACTATGTCCAATAACACACTGAGGTTGAAATGTTGACTTTCAGAGTATTTACAGAGGGTGGGAGTATACCCCCTCCCACCCTCTATCCGACACTGCTCCGACCCCAACACCTTCAAATCCCTTTTAAAAACTCATTTATTTAAAATTGCTTTTAATGTTTAATCTTAATATTTAATGTTTAACTGTTTTATATTCGTATACTTGCCTTTTGCACCTGTTTTTATCTGTTTTTGTTTTTATCTGCTGCATGTAAAGCGTCTTTGAGTTATATGAAAAGTGCTATACAAATAAAATGTATTATTATCATTATTATTATTATTATTTCAATGAGTGTCCTATGAAGGGTTAATCAAGGCCGTCTCTGCTTGTCTGAGGAACATTTACACCTGACATGTTTATATTTGTTCCATGAAAATGTATTAAATTATCATTTTTATTTTGTTGCTTTCCTCTTGGTCATCGGTTCCAGTAGTGGATGTGAATCCGTGTATCATTTGTTCATTCGTTTTTCAATTTAAAACCAAAAATCACCAGAAATCAAAAAACAAAAATATGACTCGTTTTTTTTTGTATTTCATTTTCAAAACCAGAATGAAAAACGGATAACGGTTTGTTTTTCCATTTCCCGATTTTGTGCTCAAATGAAAAATGGAAAAAAAAAAAACGGATAACGACCGAATCTGTGTATCATTTGTTCATTCGTTTTTCAATTTAAAACCAAAAATCACCAAAAATCAAAAAAACAAAAATACGACTCAATTTTTTGTTTTTCATTTTCAAAACCAGAATGAAAAACGGATAACGGTTTGTTTTTCCATTTCCCGATTTTGTGCTCAAATGAAAAATGGAAAAAAAACGGATAACGACCGAATCCATGTATCATTCATTCATTCGTTTTTGAATTTAAAACCAAAAATCAAAAAAACAAAAAATGATTAGTTTTTTTTGTTTTTCATTTTCAAAACCAGAATGAAAAACGGATAGCGGTTCGTTTTTACATTTCCTGATTTTGTGCTCAAATGAAAAATGGAAAAAACAGATAACAACCGTTTAATCCAATTTTGCTATTTTCAATATAGTTAAGTTGTCTGACCCGGAAGTAGTCGTAACCAGGGGAAAAATAAACAAGCGGAATCATGGCCGGACTGGAGGAATATTTTGCTATAATTAAGCAGCTGTTTGATACAGAAGCATATATCATTCACACAAAAAAATAAATTTGGCTCTTTTTCTGAATGAGTGAGATACTGTTTTCTGAAAAAAATTAAATTCGGCTGTTTTTCTGAATTAACGAGAAAATTATCTTGTTCATTGAGAAAAACAGAGCCGAATTTATTTTTTTGTATGAATGCAATACGCTTCCGTACGTATCAAACAGCTGCTTAATTATAGCCAAATATTCCTCCAGTCTGGCCATGATTCCGTGTGTTTACTTTTTCCCTAGTAACGACTACTTCCGGGTCAGACAACTGAACTATATTGAAAATAGCAAAATTGGATTAAACGGTTGTTATCCATTTTTTCCATTTTTCATTTGAGCACAAAATCAGGAAATGTAAAAACGAACTGTTATCCATTTTTCATTCTGGTTTTGAAAATGAAAAACAAAAAAACGAGTCGTATTTCTGTTTTTTGGTGATTTTTGGTTTTAAATTGAAAAACAAATGAACGAATGATACACGGATTGATGTGTTTGTCCAGTCATATTTCAGTCATCATGTGTTGCTAGGTAAATGAAATCTGCCTTGAGGCCTTCAGCATCAACAGCGCAGTATCTGGAGTTTTAAATAAAAGTCAATGAACCTGCTGCTTCAACCAATCAAATGTCATGTTGGTGAGACGGGGGCGATCTGGCAGCTGTACGATAAGCATTTTTATGATAGTGGATTGAATGGTCAAAAAGTATATGAGACAGAATAAACTCGGCTACAAAACCACATAGCCACATACTGTACATAAGATCAAATCTATCGGTTTAGATTAATTTGCTGTTTTCCCAACACACAATGGCTGACAGAGGAGAAGAAATGGATTTGATTGCAGACATACTAAAAAATAAGCAGTACTTTTGGCGACTATAATGTTATTTATAAAGATTTTTTAATGTTTTTGTCATTTTATTCATTTCATTAAATAAACATTGATGACTGAGGTGCTGTATTGGTGCAGCTGTGGCTGTAGTGAAAGGAACTGTTTTAATGGGGTTTGTTTCTTCAGTAACGGCATTCACTCTCACTATGTTTGTGATGCAACACCTTGTTACAATGTAGTTTTGTATAGTATTTATATTAACCTGTTAAACCCTGACCATATATTCAGTGGAAAAACGCCTAAACAGACATACCCAAAGTAAATGAAGAATTCCTTCACAATAATAAGGTTCATATGGATGTTCTTGGTGTCTATGGACATTTAGAGACCTCACAGAATCTATTCCCATTGTCTAAGATATTGTATCTATTACTCTGCCTGAGTAAACTGTAACAAACTAAAAGAGAAATTAGAATTTTTTATCCCCGCCTGTTTTTTTTCGGCTGGATTGACGGTGATATGCATAAACTAATTGTTCGTGTTGGAGATTTTTTAATAGCGTATATTTCACCCCACAAAGATTAAAAATCATGTTTGAACATTAAAGTTTGCACTAAAATACACTTTTGATGTGCTTTTATTAACATTAGGGTGTAAACTTTGAGCAAAAGTTGAAAAAAACATCCATTGTCCTGATTTATTATATTTTTTATAGTAGATGAATATTAATATAATTTTTTAGGCCCACCGGCGGGCCGATAGGGCTAAAGGGGTTTTAAAAGGTGGGTTAAGTCAGTTAGAAAACCAGGTGTGAATGATATGGTTTTTAAATGACGCTTTAAACGTGCAGTACTATAGAGACAAAGTTTGGTTTCTTTCAGATGCATCTTTTTTTTTTTTTTTTGATTCATCAAAGTTGCCTTTGTTATCACTACAATATTATTGTTTCAACAGGATGACCACACAGACAGCATTAGAAAAGTCTATATAATAGAGGTAAAAAAAAGAAAAGCAAAAAAATTCTAAAAACTCTATGAATAACTGCTTAAAAAGATTAAAATGGATTATTTCCAAACAGCCATTTATTTATTTATTTATTTATTTATTTATTTATTTATTTATTCATTCATTTATTCATTTAGTTATTTATTAGTAAGGAACTGCACTGATCATTTGATTGACTATAAGCCCAAATTTTATGGAGCTTCTGAAAAACCATTTGAAGCCAGCCTGCAGAGCTGTTAATTATCTAATATAAGCTCAGTTTTGACTAATCAAAATTCCACACATAATCAATGGCACCTCAATATGCAGTTAGTTGGACAGTGAGAAAATAAACTGATGAATATGCAAACATGCCAGAACTTTTTTCAGATATGCTTGCTCTTGGGGGTAAAGAAATAAGTGTAATAAGGCACCACATGGTCAAAAAAAATATAGAATAATTCGCCTATAGAGTGTTTTAAAACCCAGAGAGATGTAATAAAAGTACATTTAGACATGGGCATTTATTATTCATTAAAAATAGTCAAACAGAAGGGTTTCATTTCAGACAGTAACAGTATCTACTATCAGGTCAAACTGCCTACATGCAGGAAATGCCCTTTGCTTGACTTACGTTCCCAAACATAAAATCCTCATAAATACATATGTCTGTGGTAGTATACTGGCTGGACTGAGGTCAGTCAGAGCTGTGGGTGTTTTTTACTAGTTTTGAATTAAAACTAATCTGTTACTATGTCGTAGTGTAGACACGAGGGCAACAGTAGCAACACACAGAGTAAAAGCCTTAACACTGAACAAATTCAGCAGAGCACCGGGTGTCCCATCTCCTGCCAAAAGTCGCTTTTTTTTTTTTTTTTTAAACCAGGATGACAATGTATTCCTGACATTCACCGGGCAGCAAGAAATAGGGCATGTTAATGTTTCAATATTTAATGAAATCCATAACCTTTTCCATAACCAGGATCTTCACAGTGTCAGTGCTTTTAACTACAGTGAAAGGACAAACTTCATGAACTGGTTTAACAGCTGCCAAGGGACACAAATGACTTTCCTTTACTGCAAAACATTTTAAAATATGCACTTTATACATACGCAGAGTCATTATCAATGATCAGTTAAGAAAGAAGGGAATGGTAGGTTTCTGTAACAATGTTTATCTACATTTCTATACATCAACATTACAACCTTCAAAGTATTTTATTTTATTTTTATTTATTTATTTATTTATTTGACAGGGACAATGCAGTCAAACATTAGTCGCTTTTCCACTGACCCTCAAATTGCACAAATATAACTTGCGCATAAAAATGTACCTAATGAAAAAAACGACAATTTCGCCAAAAGTCAAATTTTTCGATGAAAAGTTTTTTGTGCTGGCAAGAGGTATATCACACAAAACTGCAATGGAAAGACCTTCTTTCACAACTGGAGTCAGGTGAATTAAAAAAACGGATTTTGACGGAAGTTACAACAAGTGACGAAGAAGAAGAAACATGTCACGCGGTATGTGTGGACACACCAGGAAACCCAATAATTTTTTAAATTTAATACGAGATAGAGGGGTAATATATAATAATAATGAATATATCTGTAAATCAACACCATATTTACATTTGTCGCCATGTTTATGGAATGACTTCTCGTGTCATCTCGCGATAATAAATAAACAAATCATCGCATTTGTGATTTAATGGAAAAACCGACATTACACACTTCTGTTTTATCGACATTTAGTAAATATCGGTAAAGTTTTGCGCAGATGTCATATGGAAAAGCAACTATAGTTGCAGCTGATGATGATAATACACTGAACAAAAATATAAACGCACCACTTCTGTTTTTGCTCCCATTTTTCATGAGCTGAACTCAAAGATCTAAAACTTTTTCCATGTACACAAAAGGCCTATTTCTCTCAAATATTGTTCATAAATTTGTCTAAATCTGTGTTAGTGAGCACTTCTCCTTTGTCCTTTGCTGAGATAATCCATCCACCTCACAGGTGTGGCATATCAAGATGCTGATTAGACAGCAGGATTATTGCACAGGTGTGACTTAGGCTGGCCACAATAAAAGGCCACTCTAAAATGTGCACTTTTACTGTATTGGGTGGTCCAGGGGGGTCAGAAAACCAGTCAGTATTTGGTGTGACCACCATTTTCCTCACACAGTCAAAACTTGTGACATCTGTGGTATTGTGCTGTGTGATAAAACTGCACATTTTAGAGTGGCCTTTTATTGTGGCCAGCCTAAGGCACACCTGTGCAAAACTCATGCTGTCTAATCAGCATCTTGATATGCCACACCTGTGAGGTGGATGGATTATCTCAGCAAAGAAGTGTTCACTAACACAAATTTAGACAGATTTGTGAACAATATTTGAGAGAAATAAACCTTGTGTGTACACAGAAAAAGTTTTAGATCTTTGAGTTCAGCTCATGAAAAATGGGAGCAAAAACAAAAGTGGTGCGTTTATATTTTTGTTCAGTGTAGTAATAATAATAATAATAATAATAATGATGCATCTGTTTTATATAGTGCTTTTCTAAGTACTCAAAGACGCTGATGTGATGCATATAGAGTTTAAAACTAGTGCTAATTTTCAACTCCAGTCCCCAGTTGGGCTCTTCCACAACATTACAGTACAATATAAAATATACATCATTTAAAACAAACATACCATGCAGTTCAATAATCCAGTGTTGCATTTGTATAACATGAGGTATTCATTCATTCACTCACTCTCCCACACAATATTTACAGATGAGAACAGTTGTGTTTTGTCAGGTTTTGGTTCTGGTGGTGAACATCTTAAACTCTGAGATGGATTTTATTTCTGATGGCAGTGAGTTCCACAGTTTAATACTCTCACAGGAGAAGGATGACTGTCCCAGAGTTGTCCTGCAGAATGGGGTTTTCTAATTTAGGTTTGAGGAGCTTCTGGTGACTCTGTTGCTGTTTTGTCTCTCAACAAATCGACTGAGTGGTTCAGGTGTTAAGTTGTTTGAACATTTGAAAATTAACTTGAGAAAACATAGATCACTAAAGCTCTCCAAGCTGAGCAAGTTGTATTTTTTGAGAATATGGCAGTGGTGGTACCTGACTGTTTTTTTTGTCTCTGTTCATATGTAGGTATTTAACAAATTCTGGATCAGGGTATATCCACAAAGAATGTCTTGCAGCTTCCAATTGTGCATGAAATGGCGGAGCATTTGCACCTGCAATCTGTTCTGTTTCAAGGACCTGTTCATAACAAAGTTTGTTCAGCTGATATTCACCCAAGTGCAATTTGCCCTTGTTTTGTGTTGGAGCTTCCTGTGTGTCAGGTGTTTCTCTGAATTTGAGCACACACATTGGTCCATAATTAAAACTGCAGAAATGGCAAAAACCCTCAGATTGCATGTCTTTAACGAGCAGAGATTCACACACACACACACACACACACACACACACAGGGAGCTCGACACAACCAAACCAAGACTCATGCTTCTACAGTATTTCACATCTAGAACAAAATCAAAAAAGGCTCCAGTCATTAATATAAACCAGGGAGGTCTGAAACATGTTTGATTACTGTCTTAATGTGTGACTCTCAGCTTATGTTCCAGTGAAAGTGGTTTGGATTGTGCACATTTGTACTGATTTTGTGTTTGTTGTCACTGCTATATGTTTGTCACAGCTAGGGCTGCTCGATTATAGAAAAAAAAAAAAATCACGATTATTTTAGCAATAATTGAAATCACGATTATTAAAAACGATTATTTGTTAACCTTAAAGTTGTTAATTTTTTTCTTGCAAAACAATGTAAGATATACTCTTTAAATATAAATAAAGCTTTTAACCATTAAAACAAAGTATGTTCACTTTTGTACGAAACAAAAAAATGTTTGAATGCAAATAAGTGTACTGTAAATTCAAGTATGTTTCCTTTTGTAAACAAATAGTGCACTGGAATTAAACTGCTCTAGACTTGCCATAGAACTGGAGCAATAAAAAAAAAAAACTCACGTAAAGTGCAAATTATAAATTCAAGTATGTTCAAAGTAGTATGAAACATAGTAAATTCAGTGACGTGCCGTGAGGTTTCAGTTAGGTTAATACGGGAGTTGCAGCGTAAAGAGATTCGGAGACTGAAGATTACATTGCGGACAAAGTTGTAGACGGAGTTTTTTTTTTATGTGTTTTAGTTTTTCATAAGATTATGATAAAGGTGGCGGTGGTTAAACTTTAGATGGTTAAAAAGGTTTTTTGTGTTACCGGTCGGTGCGGACACAACTACGAAACACTTTTGCACGTAATGGGTTTTTGCTCTTCATCAAACCCAAAGTGATTCCATACAATTGAATTTGACTTGCCTTTTTTGTTTACCAAGCACCTCTGCTGTGATTCTCCTGCTATTTTCCCAGACCGCTAGGTACAACTGTCCTCTTGGGGTGGACCTGCCGGCTAGCTGGCAGCTGTAGTTTAGAGGGGGGCGGGGCTGAGCAGCTCATGGTAGCTTGCGTGCGCGTGAATTAAACAACTCAAAATTAATAATCGTTTTTTCTCGATTACATAATTTTTGTAATCGTTGCGTGTAATAATCGAAATCGTAATTGAATTTCGATTAATTGCACAGCCCTAGTCACAGCACCTCTGAACTACAAGAGAGATTGCAAACATTTACAAATACAGCATAGTAGTTGCTTCATTAACCCTTGTAGCCCCTGATGTATCTGTGGTGGGTGTTCTGAATGTAGGATTTATTTAAAGTATTCATAAAAATGTGAATTTGCTCAATAGGAAAAAATTCAAAACATGTCGATAGATTAGACCTCGTTCCTTCCATACTGAATTAGGACCATTTTGCACCGCTAAATCCAAAAATGACATCTGTTTTTCTCAATCAGGTCAGGTTTTTTTTTGCTAATTTGATTTTGAAAAATTTGATCTTCTCACAAAATTGATAACATTTTTGTGACTTTATCAGCTGATTTTTTTTATATAGTTCTCACCCAAAATAGGTTTTAAGAGGGAAAAAAATCATTTTCTAACAGGATGTATTTATTATTTATTATGCATTCACCGCAGATGTAGCAGAATATGTCAGGCTTATTTTTGCAAGATCTTCTAGTCCAAGCCATTTCATTCACCTGTAATATTAAAAAAACAATCATAAATTGGCAAAAGTAGAATCTTCAGAACTCATTTATTGCAAAAAATATGAAAGAATTTTGTATCATATGATGTGAAAATGCCCATAAATGTAAGCGAAAATGTTAAAAAGTATAAATAAAAAATGTAAACCATGTTTGATTACTGTCTTAATGTGTGACTCTTAGCTTATGTTCCAGTGAAAGTGGTTTGGATTTTGCACATTTGTACTGATTTTGTGTTTGTTGTCACTGCTATATGTTTGTCACAAGACCTCTGAACTACAAGAGAGATTGCAAACATTTACAAATACAGCATAGTAGTTGCTTCATTAACCCTTGTAGCCCCTGATGTATCTGTGGTGGGTGTTCTGAATGTAGGATTTATTTAAAATATTCATAAAAATGTGAATTTGCTCAATAGGAAAAAATTCAAAACATGTCGATAGATTAGACCTCGTTCCTTCCATACTGAATTAGGACCATTTTGCACCGCTAAATCCAAAAATGACATCTGTTTTTCTCAATCAGGTCAGGGTTTTTTTGCTAATTTGATTTTGAAAAGTTTGATCTTCTCACAAAATTGATTACATTTTTGTGACTTTATCAGTTGATTTTGTTTTAATATAGTTCTCACCCAAAATAGGTTTTAAGAGGAAAAAAAATCATTTTCTAACAGGATATATTTATTATTATTTATTATGTATTCACCGCAGATGTAGCAGAATACGTCAGGCTTATTTTTGCAAGATCTTCTAGTCGAAGCCATTTCATTCACCTGGGGGACAGTTTAACTTAAAAAATACTGTCCATTACAAAGGACATTCCATTAAAAAAATCAATCAGTTAATAAAAATAATTTTTAAAATGTATCTGAAAAAACTGTTGCATTAGGCAGTTTCCAATTTAATGTAAAAAAGCTAAAACTGTGAATTTCCTGGGTCTCAGGAGGATATTATCTCCATTTGAGTATGATAAAATGTGAGAAAACATCAGATTAGCACTCATTAAAAATGTTTTTATTTCATAGTTTTCACACAGTATATCACTTTCTGATGAGGAGTTTTAAATACATGTTTCTTTGCTTCGAAAATTAAATGTGTGGTGTTTAGCTGAGCGGACATTTTTGTAACTCCATGAAAAATAAGTTCATAAAAAAAAAAAAAAAATCAATTGCATTGCTTTTTTCATGCCTAAAGAGGAATAAAAACACTTAGGAAAAAAATATTGACTAAGGTTCTCATAATTCATGCATGAAAGGGTTAAATGCGACCTGGCCTTTCAGACTGAAGTCACGTTGCAAAATATCAGACATGTATTGAAGCAAGATCTTCTAGTCCAAGCCATTTCATTCACCTGTAATATTAAAAAAAACAATCATACATTGGCAGAAGTAGAATCTTCAGAACTCATTTATTGCAAGAAATATGAAAGAATTTTGTATCATATGATGTGAAAATGCCCATAAATGTAAGCGAAAATGTTAAAAAGTATAAATAAAAAATGTAAACCATGTTTGATTACTGTCTTAATGTGTGACTCTTAGCTTATGTTCCAGTGAAAATGGTTTGGATTTTGCACATTCGTACTGATTTTGTATTTGTTGTCACTGCCATATGTTTGTCACAGGACCTCTGAACTACAAGAGAGATTGCAAACATTTACAAATACAGCATAGTAGTTACTTCATTAACCCTTGTAGCCCCTGATGTATCTGTGGTGGGTGTTCTGAATGTAGGATTTATTTAAAATATTCATAAAAATGTGAGTTTGCTCAATAGGAAAAAATTCAAATCATGTTGATAGATTAGACCTTGTTCCTTCCATAGACATCTGAGCATGCTCAGTGCACCCTCTGTGGAATGGGGATAAATCACAGAGCAGTGAGTGAGACCGACTCGCAGTTTGAGCTTTTTTTTTTTTTTTCACACTTTTCTTATTCGTTTGTGCTTACTGTTGGTTGCAGTGTTGTCATGATTTTCCTTTTTTTTTTTTTTTTTTCCACTGTTTTTTTACAGCGTTTTCGACTTTTTGTACTTCAACCAGGTGCCAAAAAGCAGCTGGACTGATTTAGAAAAATGAGCCTCAAAACAAAAACTGCTGGGCCGAAAATTGATGTACATTCTGAGTGCCTTATTTAGTAAAAAGCTGTAGGACTTCAGTTCCTCTCTTTGTCTTTTTCTGTTATTCCACCCTGTTTTGACCCTAAAACACACAGTAAAACAAAACCATGTGGTTCAGTTGGTAGAGCCAATGACCGAAGGGTTGGCGGTTCGAAACCTGGCTCTGACTGTCCACGTGTCGAAGCGTCTGAACCCTCCATTGCTCCCAGTAGAGCCCGGCAGTGCCTCACATGGCAGCAGACGCCCACTGGTGTATGAATGCGTGTGAATGGGTGAATGTGAGGCTTTGTAAAGCACTTTGAGCATCATGAAGGTGTAGAAAATGTGCGATATAAGTGCAGTCCATTTACCATTTACCAAGAAAACGAACACAAGCACATACTCACAGCAGCTTTTATGACACTGAAACAGACGCAAATTCACAGCAGTATGTTTACCTGGAATAATGTCTCAGGGGTTGAAGGGTTAAAAGTAGTGATGTCTCAATCTGGACTTTTTTTTTTGGTTCCGTTCCAATCCGATTTGTTTTTTTTAATGATTTGTTTTGACGATACCGATCTGATACTTTTTACTTTGAAATTTTGATTTAAATTTGGAATCATTATTTATAGGCTATTATGCTATTATTTAACTGTAGATCACAATTGGGCTGAATGTGGAACCTAAACTTAACCCTTTCATGCACAAATTATGAGAACCTTAATCAAAAATTTTTCCTGAGAGTTTTTATTCCTCTTTAGGCATGAAAAAAACAATGCGTTTTAAAAATTTCTTCTGAAAAATAAATAAAAAACAACAACAACAACAACAACTTTTTAAATTCCAAAATACATAAAAAATAATAATAATAATGAAAAAAAAATTCTTATGAACCTATTTTTCATTAAGTTGCAAAAATGTCCACTTAGCTGGACACCACGTGTTTAATTTTTGGTGCACAGAAACATGAGTTTAGCGATAAATTGTGTGAAAACTATGGGGAGGACTTGTGATTCTGGGGGTTTATGCTCAGGAGAGATCTACATAATGTTACCAATTCATGTCAGAAAAGATATGTAGTGTCTTAAAACTTTAATAAAGATATGTGTAAAAAAAAAAAAAAAAAACGAAAAGAACAACAAAATCCATGAATATACAAGAGAACAGCTGTAGAATAGCTGTCCACTGGAGTGACCAGTATGCATGAAAGGGTTAAACAAGTATGACACCTTTGACTCTTAATAACTTCAGCATAATTTTTGCACTTTCCAAATTCATACCGCTGGCCAAATCAGAACCTTTGGCGGGCTGGTTTTGGCCCGCGGGCTGTATGTTTGCCACCCCTGCTATAGCATGTCTATGGACAGGTGTCTCCAGGGGTTGTACGAGGGGCCCGTTCCATACCGTACGTACCTCACAATGAGTATGCACAGACTATTGGACCGCACAAAGTCAAAGTGAAACTTACACTTCAATAATTCCTCGAAGTTTTCCACTGTTGTGCAGCTCATTGTCATTTTCCCTACCTTTGGAAACTTTAATTTGAGGTGCAGGGCATTTGTTTAAGGGGGCATTACCCCCTCTTGCCCCCCTAGAACTGGGTCTGGATCTGCCCGATCTCGTCACTAAATCTGATCCGATCTTCTAAAAAATGCCAGATTGGCAGTTGATACCAATCTGTAGATCGGATAGGGACATCCCTAGTTAAAAGTAGATAAATCATAATCTAATGGTCGTTAATGTTATGTGCTCTAAAGCCTTTACACTCTGGGATTGTGGGACAATAAGGATACATGGATATGTAATAAATCAGTCTGGTTGTCAGCAGATGTGATTTTGCATGTTCCTAAAACACAGAGATAATATGTATACTGGCCTGATTTCTCCAATATCTGACTTCATATTATTGATACATTAGTCACTTTTCCATTGACCCTCAAATTGCGCAAAAATAACTTATGCATAAAAATGGAAAAATGACAATTTCACCAAAAGTCTAATTTTTCAATTAAAAGCTTTTGCACTAGTAAGAGGTGGTTTTTCGGGCGTAGCACAAATGGCATATCATGCAAAACTGCAATGGAAAGACCTTTTTTCATAACTAGAGTCAGGTGAATTAAAAAAACCAGATGTTGACGGATGTTACATCAAACAAAGAAGAAGAAGAAACATGTCACGGTATGTGTGGACACACCAGGAAACCCAGTCATTTTTTCATTTAGTACGAGATACAGGGGTAATATATAATAATAATACTGAATATATCTGTAAATCAACACCATATTTACATTCGTCGCCATGTTTATGGAATGACTTCTTGTGTCATCTCGTGATAATAAATAAACAAATCATCAAATTTGTGATTTAGTGGAAAAAATGATATTATGCACTTCTATTTTTTTGACATTTAGTAAATATTGGTAAAGTTTTGCGCAGATGTCCAATGGAAAAGTGACTACTGATACATTAACCATTAATTCAGTATAATTCAAGCCTTGCACACTCACAGATTCAGAGAAACAGAAAAATATAGTGAGAGACAGTGAGTGAGGGGTGGGTTTGTTTGCTGTTAACACTAGCTTTCAGCTTATAGTATATGCACCAGGTAAACTGTATGTGGTAATTTGCATCGGTCTTTTGTGAAACACATGAGGTTTATTTATAAAGAAAGGGACAGATTTTGTGTTTGATAAATGAATATTCCCTTATTGATATGCATGCAAGTGATATAGGCACAATATTGATGTGATATGCCTGGGAGCCCAGTGGATTCCACCCCATGCAGATGCTTTTTAAGCTTTGCACCTGCAAAATCCTTATGTGGATCTGTCCCCTGTAGTCCTGTATCTGAGTCTGATAAAGGTACCGGCCTCTTGTTCAGTTTCATGTAAATGTACTGATGTAAAATGCATTGAGATTATTTAACCCTTTCATGCACAGTGGTCACTCCAGTGGACAGTTCTTCTCCAGCTGTTGTCTTATATATTCATGGGTTTTATTGTTTTAGTTCCATATCAGCCGACACAGTGGACACTTATGCACCATCCCAAACACTGACATTCATACAATTACTGGAACTTTGCTGCTCTTGATAAACCTGATCGGCAGTAACATGTTTGAGTGTATGAGGGCCATTCAATAAGTTCATGGCCTCACCCAGAACAGAACAACACAGACTGATAATTTATATTTTATTTTTCAACATAATCTCCATTTACAGCAATGCACTTGGTCCATCGATGTTCAAGCATCACTATTGTATTATAACAACCAGTATTTCTGGGTGAGGCCATGAACTTATTGAACAGCCCTCGTAAATCAATTGCTAATTGTTATTAGACTGTCATTTATTTTTTGCATATCTTCCTGACACCCAGCGATGCATTTTGTCCTCTACAGGGGACAAAACTTTGACAGTTTAACTTAAATGCTGTCCATTGCAAAGGACATTCCATTAAAAAACTAGAAAAGCACTCGGAGAGCGCAGACCTCTGCCAAGCGCAAAAATTCCCCACATAATCAGTGATACAAATCCTACATTTATTTTTTAAAATAAAATCCGCCTTCTGGATCAGATCCTAATCAGCCTTTGAAATGTGATAGAGGACCCCATTGTCAATTCCTGAGTTAAATTTCATGAGTTTTGGTCAATAATTAAGCGAGATATTGGGAAGCGAAAATTTTGGCCCCATTTACCACAATGTTAACGAAAATTTCAAAGTGATCCAGAATCCAGGATTTCTTCTGGATCACCCCCAAAAGTTAATCATTTCTTCCTTATCCCATTTCCAACAAACGTTGAAAATTTCATCAAAATCTGTCCATAACTTTTTGAGTTATGTTGCACACTAACGGACAAACAAACAGACAGACAAACAAACAAACCCTGGCAAAAACATAACCTCCTTGGCGGAGGTAATTAATCAATCAATAAAAATAATTTAGAAAATTTGTCTGAAAAAACTGTTGCATTATGCAGTTTCCAATCAGGATGATTTTTTTAATGTCAAAAAGCTAAAACTGTCAAATTCCTGGGTCTCAGGAGGATTTTATCTTCATGAAATGAGTCATAACTAATATTAGAGTAGGATAAAATGCAATTTAGCAAATAGTGGCATTAAAAATGTGTTTTAATGTGCATAGTTTTCACACAGTATATCACTTTCTGATGATGATTTTTAAATAGATGTTTCTTTGCTTCAAAACTTAAATACATGGTGTCCAGCTGAGTGGACATTTTTGGAACTCCACGAAAAATTGGTTCATGAAAAAAAAAAAAAAAAATCAATTGCATTGTTTTTTTCATGCCTAAAGAGGAACAAAAACACTCAAGAAAAAAAACATTGACTAAGGTTCTCATACTTCATGCATGAAAGGGTTAAATAAAGACTGATTGTTCCCTAACACAAATAAAAGATATTTTATAGAAAGATTGTAATGATATAATGATATATTGTACATGTGCATTTCTCAGTCTCATTAAAACAAGTATCTAGTATTTAGTGTGAACTTCCTTTGTACTAAATATGTGTTGAACACTTCTGTGCAGACATTATAAGATTTACTGAACTAATCTAATGTTTTACACCTGATTTCAGTCAACACATTTCCAGTGCGCTTATTGTTCAAGCTATGTGTTGTCAGGGGAACAGAGATCATATTAACCCATAAAGACTCAGTGCTACTTTTGTGGCAATGTTTTTTTTTTTCTCTTCCTTTCTTAACTGATTTATTGCCTTTTTTTTTTTCATATTATCCTCTGTATTTGGCATATTTTGGAGTGAATCATGTATTTTCCTATATTTAATTCCCAGATCATGCTAACGTTCATGAAAACTCAGACTCAGTGAATAAATTTGAAGTTAATTATATCAAAACAGAGAAAAATGAAGAAAGAAGATGACTTTTTCAGCAAAGATATTGCTAACTGTTAAAACAAGCATCTCCATCCACTGTCTTTTATCCAACTCCATGGGTTTTACTGGTGAATCAATGCTGTAGAAGATGATGGTGTTTCCATGTTCACTATGGAGCCTCTAAACGTCCAAATGGGTCATATCTGATAACCATGAAAAGATGACAAACTGTATTTTACATCAAATAAAATGTTAAGAGGGATTGATAAGATTAGTGGATCAACAGGTATTCAACATCTTATACCTCTAGATCAGTGGTTTCAAATTAATTTTAGTTCAGGGGCCTCATTCAGCTAAATTTGATCTGCAGTGGGCCAAACTAGTAAAATAATAACATAATAATGTGTTAAAAAAAAAAAAAAAAAAAAGGTCAACCCCAAACTTTCCTCTGTGTTTTACTGGAGAAAAAAAAAAAAGTGAAATTACATTATGAAAATGTTTACATCTATAAACTATCCTTTAAAACAATGTGAACAACATGAACAAACTGAAAAATAAGTGTAATTTTAACAATATTCTGCCTCAGTTTATCATTTACACATGTACATTATAACGTACAGATCGCAGTGGATCTACAAACACGCAAAACATTTAATAGCAGGCAGAATCTTGTTAAAATTGTACTTACTTCTCTTAAGACATTTCAGGTTGTTCATATTTGTTCGGGTTATTCACATTTTTTGCGAAATTATACTTTGTTTTAGTGTAAATACATGAAAATATTTACATTTACAAAAGAGAAAAATTTGGAGTTTATCATAGTATTTGACTGGTCCTGCCCAGTTGAGATTGAATTGGTCTGAATGTTGAACCTGAACTAAAAGGATCGTTAATATCTTCGTGTAATTTTTGCATTTCACAAATTCATCCCGAGGGCCGGACTGGACCCTTTGGCGAGCTGGATTTGGCCCCCGGGCCACATGTTTGACACCTGTGCTCTGGCTGGTTTATGTTGCCGATAGCTGTTTGGGTCTCTATGGGTTAAATACTGACTGATTGATTGATTTGATTGATTATAAAAATGAGACAGTTTGTATTAATGAACATTTACACGTAAATATGAGAGATTATTAGCCTGGCCAAACATTACACCCTGTCCATCTTTCTCAATAAGAAATCCGTCTGGAATCGTGGAGCTTGAATCCAAATATGAAGGCGGAACTAACAGGCGTAAACCAGTCACAGATAAGATGGACGTGACGCTTTTGACAGAGAAACTTAAGAATACAGGGTGTAATCTGTAATTCAATCCTTATTTTTGAACCAAACCACCAACAACAGTTATAAAGAGGTTTGAAGACTTGGAACTGATTTTGACTGGCGAAAAAAAAAAAAAAAAAAAAAAAAGTCGGTACATATGACGCATTGCGAAACACCCACCCCCAAGACTTGTGATTGGTCCAGTAAAAAATAGATCAGGCATAATTCACAGTGAATGGGCCAGTTCCAGACTGTTTTCTCAGTATTGAAGACATTGAGAAAACCGCAAGGCTGGACAGGCTAAGAGATTATTACACTGGTCAACAACAAATTTATCGTTTAAATTTTTTGAGCTGATTTAGGATCATTTTGGTGCTGAATCCAAAAATCACATTCATTTTACTCAATCAGGTCAACTTTCTGAACTATGCTACATATTGGCTTTTTAATATTTTTGCTTACATTTATGGGCATTTTCACATCATATGATACAAAATTCTTTCATATTTCTTGCAATAAATGAGTTCTGAAGATTTTACTTTTGCCAATTTATGATTAATGCTTTTTTTTTTTAATATTACAGGTGAATGAAATGGCTTCGACTAGAAGATCTTGCAAAAATAAGCCTGACGTATTCTGCTACATCTGCGGTGAATACACCATTGTACCTAACAGGAATCAAGTCACAAGTTTCATAAAGTGTGCTTACCGATCTGATTTTGGTATTAACCCTTTCATGCACAGTGGTCACTACAGAGGACAGCTGTTCAAAACTGTTCTCTTGTACATTCATGGATTTTATTGTTTTAGTTCCATATCAGCTAACACAGTGGACGCCTATGCATCATCCCATACACTGCAATTCATTCTATTACTGTAACTTTGCTGTTCTTGATAAATCTGATCTGCACTAACATGTTTGAGTGTAAATCAATTGCTTGTTATTGTTATTAGACCGTAATTAACTTTTTCTTAACCCTTTCATGCACACTGGTCACTACAGTGGACAGCTATTCTACAGCTGTTTTCTTATATATTCATGGATTTTTTTTTTAATACATATCTTTATTAAAGTTTTTAACACATTCATATCTTTTCTGACATGAATTGGTAACATTGGGTAGATCTCCCCTAAGTATAAAGCCCCCCCCATAGTTTTGACACAATTTATCAGTAAATACATGTTTCTTTGTTTCAAAAATTTAACGTATGGTGTCCAAGTGGACATTTTTGCAACTTCATGAAAAAAAGGTTCATAAGAACATTTTATTTATTATTATTATTATTAGTAGTAGTAGTATGTTTTTTTATTTTTTAACTTTATTTTTTAAATTTTTTATTTATTTATTTTATTTATTAATTTTTTTTTTCATTAGAAACTTTTCAATCACATTGTTTTTTTCATGCCTAAAGAGGAATAAAAACATTCAGGAAAAAAATCTTGATTAAGGTTCTCATAATTTGTGCATGAAAGGGTTAATTATTATATTTTGTGAAAAGATCAAATTTTTCAAAATCAAATTAGCAAAAAAACCTGACCTGATTGAGAAAAACAGATGCCATTTTTGGATTTAGCGGTGCAAAATGGTCCTAATTCAGTTGAAAAAAACCTAGACAACTTGCAAAAAACATTTTTTTGTAATCAAATGGCTAATTTCCATCTGGAGTCCTATTGGCAGGTACAATAAAAAACAAGAAGAAGAAAACAAACAAACAACAACAAAAAAGACAACTTACAGATAACAGAATGCCATAACTGAACTAAGACATACAAAAAGAAAAATAAACAACAAGCAACAATACATAGTGCACAAAAACAGACAAAAGCTAGGGGACCAAGGCAAGCCACCAAGCATGAACTGATTAAGGTTTTGATTAAGGCACATGATTATGTTGCAAATATTCCAAATTTGCTATTACACATATCTCTCTATCACTATTGCACACTGTTATACTGCACATATCCCTCTGTCACCATCACACGTCTGTCTATCACTGTTACACAAGATTCCACTACATCACTCTTACACGTGATAATATTGCACATCTCTCTTAACCCTGTAAAGCACAGGTGTCAAACATGCGGCCCAGGGGCCAAATCCGGCCCGCGGGATGAATTTGTGAAATGCAAAAATTACACCTAAGATGTGAACAATCAGTGGTGTCAGAATCATTTTAATTCAGGTTCCACATACAGACACATACAGTCCAATTAGATTTCAAGTGGGTCAGAACCAGTAAAATAATATCATTATAACCTATAAATAATGACAACCTCACATTTTCTCTTTATTTTTTTTGGTGTAAAAAAGTAAAATTACATGAAAATGTTTACATTACCAAACTCCACTTTTACAAAAAATGTGAATAACCTGAACAAATATGAACAAACGGAAATGTGTTCAGAAAAGTAAATGCAATTTTACCAATATTCTGCATGTTTTGTATGATTGTAATGCACATGTGTAAATGATAAACTGATAAACCGAGGCATAATATTGTTAAAATTGCACTTGTTTTTCTTAAGACAATTCAAGTTGTTCATGTTATTCAGATTTTTTAAGTAAACTTTGTAGATGTAAACCTGATCATAATAGAATTTTACTTTTTTCACAGTTATCATTTTACTGGTTCGGCCCACTTGAGATCCAATTGGGCTGAATGTGACCCCTGAAAGAAAATGAGTTTGACACCCCTGCTGTGAAGCCTGAACCAGTAAATCATTGACAGAAAATTCCAGTTCATTGAAACTAGAGCCTTTATTTTTCCTTCTGAACAACCCCCCAAGAAATGTTTGTATAATATCAATTTCCATGTATGTATTTAAATTATGTATCATATTTGATACATTGGTTCTCAATGCTCAAATATTGCTCAAATATTATTTTTGAACAAACAAAAACATAATATAACACAAACATGTCGAACAAATTGGTAATTCCTTTTCAAAATTGTCAAAGTCCTGCCTCCTTCCTCATAAATGACAATGTTGTAGCGTCACTGGAAAGGCCTCTGGTGAATGAATTCTACCCCCTGGTGGATTATCTGTGTATTGTATGTATCTAATTGTATACATCAGGTTTTTCAAGGAATAAAGTATCACACTGATCATGTAGAGGGCTTCAAAACTCATGTACCAAATATGATACATTTGGCGTTATAGATGAGTTTCAATGTTTACTAACAACAGTGATGCGCGCACCTCGGAGGCAAAAACACCAGTACCAGCTACCAGCCGGCTCACATACACCTCCAGGCTCTCCCCCGGAACTCATGAACGAGCGAATATGTTAGCTCTGAAACTGTCCATTAACTGTTTCTGTCCAAAAGCCGATTCCATCTTCTCTTTCACGGCCGCATAATTTGACTTAACCACATCGGGAAGGCTGTCCCATAGTAGAAAAGCAGACTGTCACAGATGGGTGGGGAGCAGAGGTTGTGCTAGACATTTTTATTGTCCCTCATTTTGACAGAGTCGTAAAAATTCCATCATAACATATTATTATTCGTCATTTCAAATTTTTATTTTTTAATGATAATGAGATATATTTAGTAGTATTTAATGTTCAAAAACATCTCAGTGATGCAGCAGCTGTAGTTGCTGCTGGCTGATAAACCAATGTGATATCACGACTCGCATAATTATTTACGCCACTTTTAATTGGTGTGTTCTCTGTAGACATTCTAAGCTTTCCTTGTGTTTGTTCACACAGTGTCAGTCCCATGCACTGAGGGTTAGGGTTCAGGTTCTGTGAACCACAGATCTGAACACAAACTGATGTGCCATAACACATGAAAGGTAGAAAATGCGTACATATAACACACCAAATGCCATCAGAACTGGTGTATTCCTTGCTTGTCCGTCATCTTTCACTGTATCAGTCCCTCTTTCACCGTGTTTATCAGTGCCATCACATTTATTGGGCTTTTTAAAATAACTAAGGAGACTCAGCTGTCTGCACAGTTTGCACTAGCAAAGTAGCATCTAATTTTGGCTAAAGTTAGCTAAACAACAATTACCCTCAGTATTTTAATCTGTCAAAATGACGGACGGCTTTCAGAATTTTCCGTTATTTAAAAAAAAAAATCTGTCAATGGTGGAATATTTTCGGTTAACTCGACCTCTGTATGGTAGATGTCCAGTACGTACAGATCTGAAGTGTGCACTGGACAGACCAACATTCTGAAGTTCCTCCTAAGACCAGTTCTCCCGTCTTAATGCCTGCAACCATAACTTTCGCCGATTTTTCTGGAAGGGATGTTTGCCAGCAGGAATTCTGTCGAAGATTAAATCCTTCTGTGTGTTCTTTCTGTCCTGACAACCCATGGCACAGCAAGACGATGGCATTATTCACATTTGCAGTCACTGCTTTGCTGCGAACTCGGCGTGCTTTCTGCCTCCAAGGTGCGCGAGCAGCATATGTCCTACGTCACCATGAAACTGATCTATAGGGTTAATCACTATTTCATACATCCCTGTCTTCATCACACATAATTACACTATACATATCCCTTTAATTCTATTGTACATATCCCATCCCACTGACTGTTTCCTGAAGAATCCATACAGTTTATATTTTTAGTGAGTTTTTAATTCAAAAGTGACTGAGAAATAGATATTATGCTCATTACAACTGTGTAAAAACTACATGGTGAAGGCTGTCCTTTGACTTCTGCACAGTTCTGTATATATGTCTTCCACCCACCCACCTCCTGCACATTGAAGAACGGCAAAAAAAAAAGTTCTTCTGATTGAGTCGGTTAAACCAATATGACCTTTATATAACTGTATCACAAAACTCACATTTTTCATTTTAAAGCTATAGAGGATTTACATTTCAGGCACTTTTTTTTTTTTCTGGGTACAAATCCTTGGTTCAGTGTTCTCCTATACTAGCTGGGCAAGAAGGAAGTGGGAAAAAAGTCAACCCTTCATGTGCACCCTAGTTAAAGTGAGAATTGAAACAGCTAAAACATGCATATTTACATAAGTTTCATCATATTCCACACTGCCTTTTCACAGCACTTTTCAACATTTCCCACTGACTGCCTCCATTGCTAGGAGATTTCAGTCGCCACCACAGGGGACAGGAAGCTTCCCCAGTAGCAAATTGTTAGACCACAACCTCCATCATGGTTTGTGAAGTAGCTGAATAGAGGGGAAGTGACTATTTCTGATCAAAGAGGATCTTTTCGAGACCTGCTTTCTCTGTACCAGTCTTTTCTGCACTCCAGTAGTTTGTTTTTCTTTGTGTATTTTTGGGAGCAGATTCAGTGATTAATGTGGAGTGACATGAGAGCCAGAGCTTAAGTATATGAATTATTCATATTATTATAAATTAACTAATTCACGATATCTGAAGCCTGTCGTTCATAAAATATCGAGTGAAATTTTGGTTATTCTGAATACCAAATGAGTCTGTATGATTTGAGTTGAGGATAAACTGAGACTCATTTAGAAAAAAACTATCCCAGGGTTTTAAAAACACATTCTCCCAAATGTATCACTATGAATGTCTCACAGTGACTGCAATGATAATTAAAATAAAAGTGCATCATGATCTTCTGAATAAATCATAAAATGAACTTTCTTTTCTTCTGCAAGGACCATTAACGCAAAACAAAAGGTGGTAAAACAAAAGCACAAGTGAGTCTTTTCACGTGTTCTTCTGCCACAGGCGTGTCATTTAGAACATGTTCAAGTGAAAAGTCTTTTTTAACTCAAGTAATGAATCTATGTCAATTGAGTAGGGCACACAAAAACTGAAGGACGCTGAGAGAATTAGTGATTACAATAATTAGAACATGTTTTATCATTCGGAGGATCTTCCACCACCCATGCATCTCACCTCCAAAGCAGTTTAGTTGTGACCTTGATCTAAAAACTGTCTTAACAATAGAAACTTTCCCAGAAACGAAAGTTTAGAATCAATATATTTAAACCTATAACCTCTTTACCTAATTGCCTCTCGTTATGAGTTTGAGCCGACGCTGTTGGCTTTATATGAGGACTTTATGTAAGCTGTCTTCTTGTGTTAGTTATTAACTCATTTAATGTCACTGCGGATGTCAAAATAACAAGAACATCGAACATACTGTTTTATACCATTTTTCACTAACTTCGCACACACACATATATATTGCAGAAAGATTATACAAGAAGCTTTACAATAAAATCAGAAGTAAAAGAAAAGTAAAGTAAAAAGAAAACACACAGACACAGGCATAAAAATATAAAACCAAATACTCATAGTCATAGAACCCACCCCTAACTAAAAGCCTGTCTAAAAAAGAAGATAATGTCGTAAAAATAAGGTGAAGTAAAGTAATAATAATATGTATGGCTGCTCAAAGATGTCATCATCTGTTACAGGTGTTAGAAATATACTTAGGCTACGTTCAGACTACAGGCAAATGTGGCCCAAATCCTTTTTTTTTTTTTTTTTGCCCTTATGTGACCTGTATCTGATCTGTTAAAGACATTTTGAACAGCACAAGTCTGACCCAGGCCACTTTCATATGTGGTCCTAAATTCAATACATGTCTGATATTTTGCAACGTGACTTCAGTCTGAACAGCCAGGTTGCATTTAACCCTTTCATGCATGAATTATGAGAACCTTAGTCAATATTTTTTTCCTAAGTGTTTTTATTCCTCTTTAGGCATGAAAAAAGCAATGCAATTGATTTTTTTTTTTTTTTTATGAACTTATTTTTCATGGAGTTACAAAAATGTCCGCTCAGCTAAACACCACACATTTAATTTTCGAAGCAAAGAAACATGTATTTAAAACTCCTCATCAGAAAGTGATATACTGTGTGAAAACTATGAAATAAAAACATTTTTAATGAGTGCTAATCTGATGTTTTCTCACATTTTATCATACTCAAATGGAGATAATATCCTCCTGAGACCCAGGAAATTCACAGTTTTAGCTTTTTTACATTAAATTGGAAACTGCATAATGCAACAGTTTTTTCCGATACATTTTAAAAATTATTTTTATTAATTGATTGATTTTTTTTAATGGAATGTCCTTTGTAATGGACAGTATTTTTTAAGTTAAACTGTCCCCCAGGTGAATGAAATGGCTTCGACTAGAAGATCTTGCAAAAATAAGCCTGACGTATTCTGCTACATCTGCGGTGAATACACCAGTGTACCTAACAGGAATCCTGTTAGAAAATGATTTTTTTTTCTCTTAAAACCTATTTTGGGTGAGAACTATATAAAAAAATCAACTGATAGAGTCACAAAAATGTAATCAATTTTGTGAGAAGATCAAATTTTTCAAAATCAAATTAGCAAAAAAACCTGACCTGATTGAGAAAAAGAGATGTCATTTTTGGATTTAGTGGCGCAAAATGGTCCTAATTCAGTTGAAAAAACCTAGACAACTTGCAAAAAACATTTTTTTTGTAACCCAGTGTAATAACCCTCAACTTTAAACTGAGCTTTTATGAACACCTACATAATCAGTCAACTGAATATAGGAAAATACGTGATGTTCACCAGAAAAACACGAAATAAAGAGGATAATATTACAATAAATGGCGGTAAATCACATAAAAAAGGTTAAATATGGAGAAAAAAACATTTAGGAATTGCCACAAAAGTAGCACTGGGTCTTACCCTCTGGTATCCGGGTGCGCCTTTTAGGCACACTTTGCACTTCATTTTAAAAAACTTCATATTATTTTTCACAATTTAAATGAGGTTAGAATTCAAAAGTTGTTCATTTTTGCATGATCTTTAAAATTCTGGCCACCAACTAAAATGTGCACATTGTAAACAAAAGACAATTGCAAGACTAGCATCTGTCTCCCAAGTGTGCCTAAAACGCACTATTTCTTCCATTTGATATGTACGATTAGGGCTGACCTTGATTTACAAAAATAAAATCAAATTAGAGCAGAAAAATAAATCAATATATAATATTTAATAGTTTGATTTATAGGTGTGCCTTTTTGGAACACTTGGTGACAGATGCTAGTTTTTTTTTTTTAACATTTGACCTAGCGCCAAAAATAATAATGCAAATTAACCAATGTTGGAGTTAATCATTGACATATGCCAGGATGAAAAAATCAAATATGTGATCCACTTTTTATGTAGTATACTGAAAAAAATTACGTTTTTGTGTTTTTTGCATCCAAAAAAATGGTTTGTTTACATTACAAACACGGCATTTAAAGGGTTAAAAAATGTGACAGTTATTGAGTATTTGGTGTTTTTATTTACGACTCAAGTTGATGAAATAGAAAAAAGTGTAAAAGAATTAAAAACAAACTGTATGAAAAATTTTTTGACATTATTCCACAAGTGTGTCAAAAAGGCACACTTGGTGCTCAGTAAGGGCCTCGCTGGACGGGATACCGGAGGGTTAACCGTCATGAAATATAGCTGTTTTATCTTTACTCTCAAGTTCTCAAAAGTCTAAATGACCACCACATCTTAAACCCAAAGCCCCCCTCCGCCCCCCTGTCCTCTCTCTTTATAACCACACAGCAAAATGCACAGAAAATGAACTGTCTGCTGTTTACTGCTTAGCATCACAAATATCCTCATAGTCATTAAGTGGATTCTTGCAGAGCAGACACAATGTAAGTCATCCAATCACTGGTATATCTCAAAAGGAACGTCTCAGAAATGCATGCAAAAACTGTTTTCTGACAGGGTATTACCCTTGGGTAGCGGGGCTAATAGAAGTGTCTGAACCCACTACTCGTTAACATTCTCAGGAGTAGTGTAAACAGCAACTTAAATGGGATTTTAAAATGCTAATTGCACGGATCTATCTAGCAATGAGCTGATATGTTGCTTGATGTTTTACCAGTGTAAATAGTGCCTAAGGCTAGACGGTTTGCACATTTTTTTTTCATCTGTATTTGCGGTAGATGGATATAAAAGGCTGCATTTAATTATTTCATTTTCTATGCCTCAAGTAAGCACCCAATACTATAATAAATCAATAGCATTTCCATGAATACTAATTGTGGTTGCAGGGATAGTTGGTGTAGCCTGTAGGTGGGAATTTGATCAGGTCTGCAGAAGCAGCCAGCCGAAGCCTCTGCCTCTTTTGCCATGCCCCACAGAGGCTGAGTCCTAGCCCTTTGAAGTTGGGGTGCAAAATCAATTGAACACGTCTGGGAGTAAATGAACTTGTTTAGAGCTTAATTTCCATCGGCTGAAGGCTTTCTGCCAAGTTATTTATGAGAACAGGTGGGACATTCTCCTTTCTTCTCCTTTTAGAATATGTATTTTATGGCCAGGCATTTGAGGATTCTGTTAGCTTATTAAGAATCATGAAATCTAAAAAAAAAAAAAAAAAAAAAAAAAAAAAAAAAACAGTGTCTCTTTTCTTCCGCCAAAATATTCTGCACTTTGACAGGGAATGAAAATATAACAGAACTGGCTGGAAATGCATCCCTTTATTTATTTATTTAGTTCTCGTGCTCATTTTGTGGCAGTTCCCAAATGAATTTCTCTCTCTATGTAACCTTTCTTAAGTGATTTATCACCTTTCATTGCAATATTATTCTCTTTATTTTATTTATTTGTAATATTTTTTATTTCACATATAAAAAAACAACAACAAAAACAGGGGAAAAAAAGGGGAAAAAAAGAAAAAAAAAAACACATTCAAAAAGGAGTGGGATGAAGTATAACTTATATCAGTGGTTCCCAACCTTTTTTGGCTCGTGACCCCATTTTAACATCACTAATTTCTGGCGACTCCAGCAGTGGCAGCTGGTCGTCTTTCAGACAGGGGAAGCTCATTGTCGGCTTACATTTAAAAAAAAAAAAAAAAAGTCAAGCTACTTAAACATACATTCGGACCTCCGTTCCTTTTTAAGAAAATGCTCAGTGACCTTATCGTACCAGTAGGCGTCTTTTCCAGGGATTTGACCAGTGTCCTCCTAATGTCCACCAGAGCTGGGCTGCTCAGACTGCTTTGGCCCAGTGTGTTGTGGGTGTCAGACTTCAGCCTTTTTAAACTACAGATGCTCCTTTCACTCTGACCTAGCCGACAGTATGACTGATTTAACTATCTACAAAACGATATTCAACTCAAACAAGAAAGGATTAAATTATGGAACTGAAAAAAGAAAACGCTGAAATTATGTTAAATTGAAACAAGGAAGTCCAATGAGTGTGTTTTATTTACAGTGCAAGAAATGAACGAGTAATTTCGTAGTGGTGTCTCTCTTGATTTCCCAGCAGAATGTGCGACGGTATTAAACTGAACTGTGTCAGTGAAGGAGCAGATCTGAAAATAGCTGTCTATCAAACGGGATTCAGCCTTTCGACTGATCCTCCAATCAGCACGTGGGATTCTGGCGTCCAGCCCGGCCGAGCTCCGCCCACAGCTCCATTCACCCCCAGAGACACCCGGCGTCCGGGGGCGGGACAACATCGTGGCATTTATCCAATTACCGTCCAGTTTAGAGGCAATGAAACAAACAGTTCCACTCAGTCCCATTGAAGCCCAGAGACGGACACAGTCTACGGACAAATGCACTGAGCAGAGATGGAGGAGAAAACACAGACACGGGAATGGAGGAGAAGTGAACAACATCGAGTCTGTTGGTTTGTGATAAAGCTGATTTGAACAAACTCATCTTTGAGATGAACGTGTTCCAATTCATTTATAGTCAATAAAATGTCAACACAACCGAACATATTTAACCATTTAATTTTCGTAATTTTAGGGGAAGCCGGGCCTCCCTTGCAGTCTGTGAGAAATCGCCACTGGACCCCAGACATTCAAAACAGAGACTTTTTTTTTTTTTTTTTTGCTAAAATTTATTTGTTTTTGATCATGTAATAGTTGAACCCTTTCATACATAGTGGTCACTACAGTGGACAGCTATTCTACAGCTCTTCTCTTGTATGTTCATGGATTTTGTTGTTTTGTGTTTTTGCACATGTCTTTATTAACCCTTTCATGCATGAATTATGAGAACCTTAGCCAATATTTTTTTCTTGAGTGTTTTTGTACCTCTTTAGGCATGAAAAAAACAATGCAATTGATTTTTTTTTTTTTTTTTTTTTTTTTTTTTTAATGAACATATTTTTCATGGGGTTACAAAAATGTCTACTCAGCTGGACACCATTCATTTAAGTTTTGAAGCAAAGAAACATTTATTTAAAAATCATCATCAGAAAGTGTTATACTGTGTGAAAACTATGAAATAAAAGCATTTGAATGCCGCTAATTGCTAAATTGCTACTGTTTTCTCACAGTTATTACTCATTTCATGGAGATAATATCCTCCTGAGACCCAGGAAATGGACAGTTTTAGCTTTTTTACATTAAAAATTTGTCTTGATTGGAAACTGCATAATACAACAGTTTTTTCAGATACATTTTTAAAACTATTTTTATTGATTGATTGATTGTTTTAATGGAATATCCGTTGTAATGGACAGCATTTTTAAAGTAAAACTGTTAAACTTTTGTCCCCTACAGAGGACAAAATGCACTGCTGGGTCTCAGGAGGATATGCAAACAAACAAACAAAAAAAAAAATTTAAAAAATAAAAATTGTTTGTTAATTACAGTCTAATAACAATTAGCAATTGATTCACACTGAAACATGTTAGTGCAGATCAGGTTTATCAAAAACAGCAAAGTTACAGTATTTGTATGAACTGCAGTGTTTTGGATGATGCATAAGAGTCCTGATATGGAACTAAAACAACAAAACCATGAATAAACAATAGAACAGCTGTAGAAGAACTGTCCACTGGAGTGACCACTATGCATGAAAGGGTTAAAGTTTTAACACATTACTTATCTTTTCTTACATGAATTGGTAACATGGTGTAGATCTCCCCTGGGCATAATAGTTACAGTTTTCACACACAATTTATCAGTAAATACGTGTTTCTTCGCTTCAAAAATTAAACACATGGCGTCCAGTTGAGTGGAGATTGTTGCAACTTCATGAAAGATAGGTTCATGAGATTTTTTTAAAATTATTATTACAATTTTTTGTGTATTTTTTTTTAACTTTTTTTTTTTGTTATTTTTAAATTTATTTTATTTATTTTTCATAAGAAAATTTTCAATCACTTTGTTTTTTTTTTCATGTTTAAAAACAAATGAAAACACTCAGGGAAAAAGTCTTACGGTTCTCATAATTCGTGCATGAAAGGGTTAATATACTATGTTGCAAATAAAGGTTAATTTTACACAACATTTAGTCTATATAATGTATATTATTGTGGATGGAGGCAGAAAAGCCAGGTGTAGATTATTGCACAAAGGGAGAATTTTGTACAGTCAGTCCAAAGCCTGCAACTTAATACTGAACAAACAAGAACTCAAACTATGAATTATGAAAGAGCTGCAGCATCTGAAACCGACCACAATGAACATTTGACAGATAAACAGAACCACAGTGCTGCAGTTTCAGACTCGGAGTTCATATTGTCTTTTATGTACTGGGATTGTCTCTCTCAACTCACCATATATATATATTTTTAGCGACTTTTTATTTTATTTTTATCAATTACTAGAAATTTCAGGCGACCCCATTTGAATTCCAGGCGACCCACGTGGGGTCCCGACCCCAAGGTTGAAAAACACTGACTTATATACTCCCCCCCCCACCCTGTCTTTTTCCACTGCTCACAAAGTCCCATCAGCTCCTAAAAGTAACTTAACAAATCTTACACGTGTCAAAATAAACTGTAAACAATCCTGCACAAAATGCAAAATTATTAAAATAAACGGCAATTTCTCAATTTGGGATAAATATCTATCTATCTATCTATCTATCTATCTATCTATCTATCTATCTATCTATCTATCTATCTATCTATCTATCTATCTATCTATCTATCTATCTATCTATCTATCTATCTATCTATCTATCTATCTATCTATCTATCTATCTATCTATCTATCTATCTATTCTAATCTAATCTAATCTAATCTAATCTAATCTATCTAAACTCTGTCCATTTCATAGCTGTATGACACATATAGATATGTCACTTCAAACATACGTAGGCAAAAGAAATTCCAGATCCAAGGACACTCCGATTTTGAGTTTTTTCAGTGTAAATCATGTATTTTCCTGCATTTATTTTACTGATCACGTAGATGTTCATAAAAGCTCAGATTAAATTTGAGGGTTATTATATCAAAAACTTTTTAGGAAAATCTATCATTAAGTGAACATAAAAGCATGTTGTAGAAGATGACGGTGTTTCCACGGTAACCATGGAGCCTCTGAACGTCCAAATGGGTCATATCTGATGACCATGAAAAGATGACAAACTGTATTTTACACCAATTATTTACATGTATTGATAGAATTAATGGATCAAAGGGTTTTAAAACAGTTTAGATCAGTAGATGGTTTTGGTCGATGGTGGATGTTTGGGTCTTCATTGGTTAAAGTCTCGGTCTGTGTCGTTCCCTTTGCATCTATGTGTTGAGACATTTCTATTAAAGGAACAGAGTTGCTTTTGACAGTTCATAAGGTTAGTAGTCAATTAAACCGACTGCTTCGTCTTTATACTGAAATGATCTAAAAATGAAAGGGCATACTTGTCTCTCCGAGCAGTTAAAGTGCTTTGAATCGTCTTTTATCATTCTTTTAAATCTATGCTTGTTATTGTTGTTTCAGTTTCTGTATTTCTTTTTGGATTTTTGATCAAAGTAACATATCTTGTGGACTACTGCCCTCGGGATACTCCCAGTGAAGTTTTAAACTTTAATGTTATGTTAATTACAATCCAACAAATAATACTATTTTTCTTTTAGTGAAGAAAGAGCATTAAGATGGTTATATTATCAGTTAAATAAGTTTATATACTATAAACAGTGTTGTCCATAAAGTTGGAATAAATTTGAAAACTGCTATCACTGTGTTGCCTTCAGTTACACAAATACCCACACGTATATATATATATATATATATATATATATATATATATATATATATATATATATATATTATGTTTCATGTTACGACGACAACAACAACAACAACAAAAAATGTTTTTTGCAAGTTGTCTAGGTTTTTTCAACTGAATTAGGACCATTTTGCACCGCTAAATCCAAAAATGACATCTGTTTTTCTCAATCAGGTCAGGTTTTTTTGCTAATTTCATTTTGAAAAATTTGATCTTCTCACAAAATATAATAATTAATACCAAAATAAGATTGGTAAGCACACTTTATGAAACTTGTGACTTGATTCCTGTTAGGTACAATGGTGTATTCACCGCAGATGTAGCAGAATACGTCAGGCTTATTTTTGCAAGATCTTCTAGTCGAAGCCATTTCATTCACCTGTAATATTAAAAAAAAACATTAATCATAAATTGGCAAAAGTAAAATCTTCAGAACTCGTTTATTGCAAGAAATATGAAAGAATTTTGTATCATATGATGTGAAAATGTCCATAAATGTAAGCAAAAATGTTAAAAAGCCAATATGTAGCATAGTTCAGAAAGTTGACCTGATTGAGCAAAATGAATGTGATTTTTGGATTCAGCACACCAAAATGATCCTAAATCAGCTCAAAAAACTTAAACAATAAATTTGTTGTTGACCAGTGTAATAATGATCGTATTTTCAGATACATTCCTGTTTTTATCCCTATTTATACACATCAGTAATCACTTTTAACCAGATACAATTACATCCTGAGTCTGTTACACTCCAGGATCTGATCTAGTGAAAGTGAACGTCAACATGAAAAAGTAAATTGGCATACATCATTTATCAAGTGGACCCATTTTTTTTTAGCTAAAGATCTCTATTTTTTGGAACTGTTATCCTTTTTAAAATACCACTTGTGGAAAAAAAAAGTTACAACTGATTTTATCGATTGTACTTTTTATACCATTACCATCACTCCAATTTGACTAAAAAAATCGAAAATGTATCCAATCTGCTGATTACATAGATTAAGTTGCAAGTATTGGATTTTCATTATTTTAATATTATTAATATTTATGAGTTGGAACATTTGTGAGTTGCTTAAAAGGCCCTGTCCACGTGTTACCACAAAAATGTTTAATTTTCAAGTTACTAATAATTCAGATATTTAAGTGAAACTTTCAGAAAATAATGATTTTTTGATCCATTTTAGATGACGTATACAATGATAAAGAGTCATCCACGTGTTACTATGGCAGCCTGTCCTCGTGTTGTCACATTCTTATGTCAGTAAAACACAGACTTTTCAATATTTTACTCCAAAATTTATTTCCAGGATAGTTGCACATAATATCTTAAAGGTTTTGTCCTACTTGATATCAAATTATGTCAAGAAGAGCATGTTTTGAATGTTTACGTAAAGCTTAAAAAATTGTTGGTGTTATTGAACAGTAATTTGACATTTTTCATGTTAAAATTTTATCTCCCTAAATTTTGTTATACATAATGTTAACCCTTTCATGCATGAATTGTGAGAACCATAGTCAAGATTTTTTTCTTCAGTGTTTTTATTCCTCCTTAGGCACGAAAAAAACAATGCGATCGAGTTTTTTTTTTTGCTACGGAGTTACAAAAATATCCATGCATTTAATTTTTGAAGTAAAGAAACGTGTTTAAAACCCAATATCAGAAAGTGATGTGAAAACAATTAAATAAAAACAGATCCATTTTAGGTGATGCACACAATGATAAAGAGTCATCCACGTGTTACTATGGCAGCCTGTCCACGTGTTGTCACATTCTTATGTCAATAAAACACAGACTTTTCAATATTTTACTCCAAAATTTATTTCCAGGATAGTTGAACATAATATCTAAAAGGTTTTGTCCTACTTGATATCAAATTATGTCAAGAAGAGCATGTTTTGAATGTTTGCGTAAAGCTTAAAAAATTGTTGGTGTTATTGAACAGTAATTTGACATTTTTCACGTTAAAATTTTATCTCCCTAAATTTTGTTACATATAATGTTAACCCTTTCATGCATGAATTGTGAGAACCTTAGTCAAGATTTTTTTCTTCAGTGTTTTTATTCCTCCTTAGGCACGAAAAAAACAATGCGATCAAGTTTTTTGTTCTATGGAGTTACAAAAATATCCATGCATTTAATTTAACTGTCAAACCTGCCTTCACTGATCACTACCCAGGGAACACAGATAGAACTCGTCCCGACCTATAAATATTCAGGCATTTTAATTGACAGCTCCCTTTCTTTCTCTGCGCACATTCAGCAGTTTGTCAGAAAATTAAAACAAAAACTTGGCTTCTTCTTTTGAATTAAATCATGTCTGTCTTTCGAATCAAGAAGGAGACTGGTTTCAGCTACATTTCTGTCTGTGCTGGACTATGGTGATGTCTTGTACATGCATGCCTCCACCCATAGTTTACAGTCACTGGACACTGTGTATCATGGAGCTCTGAGGTTCATCAGCATTTGTAAATCTCTTACCCATCATTGTCTGCTTTATGATCGTGTAGGATGGTCTTCCTTGTCGGCTCGCAGACTGAATCATTGGCATATTTTAATTTACAAGTCTATTCTAGGTCTGCTCCCATCCTACCTTCAGACCTACATCAGTCGGAGAACCACAGACGCTTATAATCTGCGTTCTCAGGATCTTTTCTTGTTGTCTGTTCCTAAAGTTAGAACTGAACAGGGGAAAAGGCCTTCAGGTATGCGGCCCCATTCACCTGGAATGAACTACAAAAAGACCTGAAACTGAAGGATCTGGTTTCGTTTGACATTTTTAAGAGGACGTTGTATGACTTAGAGAGGGAGACATCTGGCTGCAGATGTTTTACCTGACGCACTTTTGTCTACATTTCATGAGCACTTTTTGAGCTGACTTTGGAAGGTTTGACTTGTCTATGTGCTTTTTATGTCTTCATTTTATGTATGGAAGTCTGTAACTATTTAATGTACTGCTGCCCGTCTTGGCCAGGACACTCTTGAAAAAGAGATTCTTAATCTCATTGAGGTTTTCCTGGTTAAATAAAGGTAAAAAAAAAAAAAAAAAAAAGTAAAGAAACATGTATTTGAAACCCAATATCAGAAAGTGATGTGAAAACAATGAAATAAGAACATTTTTAATGCTGCTAATCTGATGTCTTCTCACATTTTAACATATTCTAATGCTAGTAATTACTCACTTCATGGAGATAATAGACAAAAAAAAAACCTTCTTGTCTAACAAATAAAAAATGATTTACACTTAAACATGTTACTGCAGATCAGGTTTATTAAGAACAGCAAAGTTACAGTAATGGTCTGAATGTCAGTGTATGGGATGGTGCGTAAGTGTCCACTGTGTCGGCTGATATGGAACTAAAACATCAAAACCCATTAACCCTTTCATGCATGACGTCCACATTTGTGGACACATAGTTTAAGCTCATTTTCTAAAGGGTTATAAAGGCAATATTCTCCAAACCACATGGGTTTCCCCTCTATAGACCCTAAGCAATACAATGAAAAAATGGGTCATCTTAGTTTTAGAATTTTGACTGCTCTGTGATCTCATAAAGTTATCCTCCTAAGACCCATCTATGGGTTTTTTATCCACGTTTGTAGACAGGAGTCATATCTTTATACAAAATCCCCCCCCAAAAAAAACAAAAAACAGCTGTCCACCGTAATGGACATTCCATAAAAATTTTTTAAAATGTGTGTGAAAAAAATATTGCATCATGATGTTTCCAATATAGGCAATTATTTAATTAAAAAAAGCCAAAACTCAAATATGAAATATCTTCTTAATAAAGCTATATTTTTAAAAAAAGTTCAAAATGTATTTCAACTTTGTGTGTGGAGATAAAACAAATATCGAATATAATTCAGTTTAAAAAAAGATATAAAGAATTGATTCTTGAGAGGTACAGTATTTGATAATGACAACGATGCCTGTTTGTTTTGTTTGTGTATGATAGTGTACTGTTAAATCTGCTGTAATTATTGAAGAAAATGTTCGATTTGTTGAGTCTGTTTGTATGACCATACTGACACGAATATAATGGATTGTTGTGGTACAATGCTAAAATTAGGGCAATAGTATAGGTTAACTGCTGTATAAAGTTAATAAAAAAGGTGTAAAAGGACTGAGGGTTAGGATTAAATAAGTTAATACTTCTTCCTACTCCTTTTCAACCATGCAAAATTCAGACTGTATGTGCTTGAAGATAGATTCTGTCCATTTAAATGTTATTTTGTGTATGTCTTAATTTGCTTTGTTTTGTTTTATTTTCTTTGCATGTTCGAAATAAAAAAAAAACTTTAGCCTAATTTTGAGTAATAAAATCAATCTAAAAAAAAAAAAAAATCTACATCATTTTTTTCATAATTTGTGCATGAAAGGGTTAATATGCAAGAGAACAGCTGGAGAAGAACTGTCCACTAGAGTGATTTATGCATGAAAGGGTTAAAGTGCTTATAAATACCTACTCAAATATATATAACACATGTATATAAGTTACTCTGCTTACATGACAGAAACTGTGCTACCACTTAGCTATCCAGAATAAATCCCATTGTCACACTCATTTCCTGAGAGGAGGTAAAACATTTATTTTTTTCCACCTTTACGGGCAGCGGTATACATGTAATGCAATACAATGCATATAATATTCCTATAAACATGTCCTGTATACTGAATAATACTCAATGAAAAAAACCCCTGATGAGGCTCTAATTATTTCCCTGCCTCTGGACCTCCATCTGTTACACTGGACCATCAACACTACTCATCATGCAGCCTCAGAAGAATTGATAATGGGCTACTGTTCTTTGGCCAGAAAAAAAAAAGGCAAATGGAACATCAGCCTGAGAAAAGAGAAATAAAAAAGTAACTTGATTAGGCGAAAAAGGAATCAGTAAGACGGAAGAAAGTCTAAGCTCTTTAACTGGTGCTCCTTTGCATATAAATGAGAGATTAGGCAGAAACTATATCTTACTGGCCGTTAGAATACATATGCCTAATTACAATATATTCATAAAGTGAGAGTGTAATTTCCACAAAGGAGATTACAAACGAAGCACAAGGTCAGGAAAAGCCCTTTCTGTTCTGCGCATACCATTAGGATGATGATGCTGATGCTGCACAGAAAATGACTCACGCTCATTGGTTCTCCTCAGAGATTATGTATTTTCCAGACCTCGTATAAAGATGGGATAAAGGGAAGAGGAGTAAGTATTAATGACTTATACCTTAACAATGGTAATGAAAACAGGGAAGGAAGGGGCATATTTCATTTGAAGTTTGGAAATGCTTATTACAAACCCTGTCTGATGTAAAATGATCAACCGTGAACGTGTCACTGTGATAACAGATTACTTATTTTTACATACATACTTTTTTTTTTTATTCCTAATACACTGGACAGTCACACAATTAAATGTGTTTTTTTTATTTTTTTTATTTTATTGCACTAGGTTGCACCACACAAATGCCCTCTAGATCATAAAAAATAAAAACTGAAAAGCCAAAAGGAGAAATATGTTGGAGTTAAATTCATATTACTTATAAGTGTGTGAGAGATGGAGATGAATAGAAATGTATGCTAATTTATACTGGATATGTAAGTCTCTTTGTACATCTCAATTGTATCGCGGATATAATATGTAATAAGACAACTGCGTACTTAATTTTTTTTTTTTTTTTTTTTAATATATATTCTGGACATTCAAAGCAGCCAAATAAACCTTTTTTTTTATCATTTCTGTGTGTAAATGAAGGTAATTTAAGTTAAAATTAATGTTAAAAAGAGAAATCAAAGCATTTGTAAGCTTTAAATGTGGTATTAATACACAATATATTCACATACAAAAAAAGTACACACATTACTGTACGTGCGATGACATCTACAGAAACAAATGCATGAATAAATCATTGTATCTCATTAAATGCTGTAGGTTCCACGAGTATTGCGTCGTAATTTATCAATCTTCCCCAAATCAAATGTCAGTCTGGAAGTCGCTGAAATTCCTTGTCCAATTATTAGCATGTGAATGTATAAAAGCTCTTATTTCTGGTAATGCCCAAACGTCGTCTTTTCATTTGAATTTAAATGGAAATCGCTTATCTCAGGCCTGTCTTTCAGGTGTTCAAAAGACCTTACATTAGGTAAAATAATCCCCAAGTCGGTACAATTACAGTTAATTCCATTTTAATTCAGTCAAAAGGTGAAGTGACAGTGAACGTTTCAAATGTCGCTGGTAGAAGAAAAAAAAAAAAAATTTCGGTTTCAATTATGGGGACCAGATCTGTGAGGGAGGGGCTCAGTTATATAGTTGTAGAGTTCCAAAAGGACTACTGCAGTGGTTCCCAACCTTTTTTTTTTTTTTTTTTTTTTTTTTTTTAACTCGTGACCCCATTTTAACCCTTTCATGCACGAATTATGAGAACCTTACTCAAATTTTTTTCCTGAGTGTTTTTATTCCTCTGTAGGCATGAAAAAAAACAATGCGATTAAAAAATTTTCTTCTGAAAAATAAATAATAATAATTTTTTTTAAAAATTAAAAATACATAAAAAAAATAATAATAAAAAAAAAAATCTTATGAGCGTATTTTTCATGAAGTTGCAAAAATGTCCACTCAGCTGGACACCACACGTTTAATTTTTGACGCACAGAAACATGTATTTACTGATAAATTGTGTGAAAACTAAGGGGAGGGCTTGTGATTCTGGGGCTTTATGCTCAGGAGAGATCTACATGTTACCAAGTCATGCCAGAAAAGATATGTAGTGTCTTAAAACTTTACTAAAGATATGTGTAAAAAACAACAACAACAAAAACAACAACAAAATCCATGAATATACAAGAGAACAGCTGTAGAATAACTGTCCACTGGAGTGACCAGTGTGCATGAAAGGGTTAACATCTCACATTTCTGGCGACCCCAAACATTCAAATCTGAGACTTCTTTTGTTGCTAAAATTCATTTGTTTTTGTGTGTGTGTGTGTTTTTGTTTTTCCTAGAAATGTGGTTGGCTATGTGTACAGGCTTGTTAATATCATTATTATTATCCTTTTTTTTTTTTTACATACTTCTTTAATTTACTTATATTACATTTTTTTCTCTTCAGTGAGATTTTTTCTTCTCAAAAAAAAGAGAAAATTAATTTGTTTTTGATCATGTAATAGTTTGCTATACTATGCTGCAAATAAACATTAATTTTAGATGACATTTAGTCTGTATAATGTTTATTATTATGGACAGAGGCAGAAAAGCCAGGTGTAGATTACTGCACAAAAGGGAGAATTTGATTTTCCTTGGTCAGGATATGTACAGTCAGTCCAACTTATATTTGTTCATAGTAATATAAAGCCAGAAACCTAATTATTTAATAATAAGTATCAGTCATATTATGGCATAGTGTATAGATATGATTAGACTGGGAAGGTTATTATTATTAATTATATAAGGAGAAGAGGTGGGAGTTTATAAGTTGTACATCTTCTCACTCCTTTTCGAATATGTATTATATGTCTTATGTTTAAGTGTTTTGTTTATTTATTTTCTTCTGTTTGACATTCATGTTTGAAATAAATACATCAATCAATCAATCAATCAAAAAAACTTGGATTTACAAGGCTGACAATTAATACTGAACAAACAAGAACTCAAACTATGAATTATGAAAGAGCTGCAGCATCTGAAACTGACCACAATGAACATTTGACAGATAAACAGAACCACAGTGCTGCAGTTTCAGACTCACAGTTTGTCTTTTATGTATCAGTTATTGTCTCTGTCAACTCAAAATATATAGTTTTTATTAGTGAGTTTTTATTTTTATTTTTTTCAATTATGAGAAGTTTCAGGTGACCCCATTTGAATTTCCGGCGACCCCACGTGGAGTCCCGACCCCAAGGTTGAAAAACACTGGACTCCATCTCCTCCAAACCCTATAAGTGCTCTTTGGGTGACCACCTGTGGAGTATATTTTTTGTCTTTTTATTATTATTATTATTATTCATTAATTTGTTTTCTGAACCTGCTTTATCCTCATTAGGGTCATGGGGGTCACTAAGAGCCTATCCCAGCTGCTTATGGGCGAAGGCGGGGTACACCCTGGACACCCTATGTCGCAGGGCTGACATACAGAGACAAACAATCACTGTCACATTCACACCTAAGGGCAGTTTAGATTAACCTATCAGTGCATGTCTTTGGATGGTGGGAGGAGCCAGAGTACCCAGAGAGAACCCACACAGACACAAGGAGAACACACGAAGTCCACACAGAAAGGTCCCACTCCCATCGACTGGTGTTGGAAGTGCTAACCACTGCACCATCATGTCGTCCCATTATTATTATTATTATTATTATTATTATTATTATTATTATTATTATTATTATTATTATTATTATTATTATTATTCCTTCTGTCTTTCAAATTGCAATGCAAATATATATTTCATTCCTTCTAATATAACGTGGAAATAAATAATATACTTATATTTTTTAACTGTTCCTTGGTTTGGAAAAGAAAGTAAGGGCAAGATACAGGACCATGCTTCATATGCATCCGCCTTTGAAGTCAGAGGGCGCCTGAGTACATTTTTGCAAATGAATACTTAAGTAACAGATGTGGTACACCCCCACAGCACCCATAAATGTTGGTGCATATGGTAATGAGGTATAGGACCATGGAAGGAAAAAAATAAAAAAAAATAGGAAGGTTGTATTTAACATATGTTGATTACTCAAACTTACAACTCTCATGCATAAACATTTTTTTTCTAAATAAATCCATGATAATTCTAATATAATATAATATATTCATATTGACTGAATCTCCAGTTCCAAAAAAGCTGGGCAATGGAGTAAAATGCTAATAAAGTCAGAACGCAATGATTTAGAAATGTCATAAACCCATATTTTATTCATAATTACACAAAGAAAACATATTAAATGTTTCATCTGTGTCATTTTAAGAGGAAAATAAGGTTATTTTTATTTGACAGCACCAACATATCTTCAAAATGTTGGGAAAGGACCATGTTTACCACAGTGGAGCATCTCCTCTTCTTTTAACCCCAGTCCATAAACATCTGTGAACCAGTTTCTGGTTGTTGAATGTTGGCCCTTTCTGGTCTGATAGAGTTCCACCTGCTCAACAGTCCTCAGTCGCCTTTGTCATGTTTTTCATTCCATGATGTGCCAAATGTTTTCCATCAAGTCTCAACTGCAGACAAGAAAAAAAAAAAACAATATATTTTTTTAGAAATCTTTAAATGGTGGATTTTCTCAGGTTGAACATTTGATCTGTTTTTTCTGTACTCTACTGCAATATATATATATAATAATATATAATAATATAAAACATTAATAATACATATGTGTGTGTGTGTGTGTGTATGAGATTCACAATTCATTCCATTCAATTTTTTTTTATTATTTACATCGTTTTGTTTTGGGGTTTGTGTTTATTTTCTAATATGGCTGCTTCTTTCTTTCTTTCTTTCTTTCTTTCTTTCTTTCTTTCTTTCTTTCTTTCTTTCTTTCTTTCTTTCTTTCTTTCTTTCTTTCTTTCTTTCTTTCTTTCTTTCTTTCTTTCTTTCTTTCTTTCTTTCTGTTTTTTTTTCCAAGGCATGCTTTTCTGTATAGGTATGTTTTGCTAAATGTCAAGCTTGTCAGCAACATCATTAAATTTCATGCTCACGGAAAACACTGAACGCTTTAGTGTTACACAGGCAGAAATGATCAATATAAGATAGAATGATAGATAAAACGATAGATAGATAGAACGATAGATAGAATGATAGAACGATGGATGGATGGATGGATGGATGGATGGATGGATGGATAGATAGATAGATAGATAGATAGATAGATAGATAGATAGATAGATAGATAGATAGATAGATAGATAGATAGATAGATAGATAGATAGATAGATAGATAGATAGATAGATAGATAGATAGATAGATAGATAATGTTCATTATGACAGTGGTGTAAAGTGACTATGATCGTGGTGTTTTCCAGGACAGATCTGTTTTTCGTTCTTTCTGCTCACACACACAGAAGATCGCCTTCATCACATTCAGTCACTTGTCAACAACACTAACAACCAAAATCCAATCCAATGCAAATTCAGTTATAAATTGGAAAAGCTTGTGTGTTGAATCATTACAAGTAAAATAAAAGAGCTGGGCACCACTAAAAGCTGTCATTAACCTCCTGGTATGCTGCCCAGAGATAGAGGCCCTTCCTAACCAGAGTGTGCAGAACAGACAGTTACAGAATAATGGCAAAAATGTTCATATACAGTGTGTTTTTAATTCTGTACATAAGTATATTTTTTGTATCTCATCAACTTGAGCTGAAAATAAAAGTCTCAAATACTCAATAATTGTCATAGTTTTTAACCCTTTAAATGCCATGTTTGTAATGTAAACAAATCATATTTTTTGATGCCAAAACAAAACACAAAATACTCTTTTTTTTACACTGTTTTTTTCCCCAATATACTACATTAAAATTGGATTACTTAATTTTTGATTTTGTTACAGAATAATGGCAAAAAAGTTTTCATACAGTTTGTTTTTAACTTTGTACATATGTCATTTTTTTGTATTTCATCAACTTGAGCTGAAAATAAAAGTACCAAATACTCAATAATTGTCTTATTTTTTAACCCTTTAAATGCCATGTTTGTAATGTAAACAAATCCTATTTTTCGATGCAAACCCCCACACATGCGCACACACAAAATACTGTTTTTTTACACTGTTTTTTTTTTCCCCCCAACATACTACAAAAAAATTGGATTACTTAATTTTTGATTTCTTTGCAGAATAATGACAAAAATGTTTTCACAGTGTCTTTTGAAGTCTGTATATACATATTTTTTGTATTTTGTCAACTTGAGCTGTAATAAAAGTAGCACATACTCAATAATTGTCATATTTTTTAACCCTTTAAATGCCATGTTTCTAATGTAAACAAATCATATTTTTTGATACAAAAAAACCCCATAAAATGCTTTTTTTTTTACACTGTTTTTTTTCAGTGTACTGCATTAAAATTGGATTACTTAATTTTTTATTTTGTTATGGAATAATGGCAAAAAATGTTTTCATAGTGTGTTTTTAATTCTGTATATATATTTATATTTTTTGTATATCATCAACTTGAGCTGAAAATAAAAACATCACATACTCAATAATTGTCATATTTTTTTAACCTTTAAATGCCATGTTTGTAATGTAAACAAATTATATTTTTCAATGCAACCCCCCCCCCCCCCCACACACACACACACACACACAAAATACTGTTTTTTGCACTTTTTTTTTCAATATAGTATGTAAAAATTGGATTACTTAATTTTTGATTTTGTTACAGAATAATGGCAAAAAAGTTTTCATACAGTTTGTTTTTAACTCTGTACATATGTCATTTTTTTGTATTTCATCAACTTGAGCTGAAAATAAAAGTACCAAATACTCAATAATTGTCTTATTTTTTAACCCTTTAAATGCCATGTTTGTAATGTAAACAAATCCTATTTTTCGATGCAAACCCCCACACATGCGCACACACAAAATGCTGTTTTTTTACACTGTTTTTTTTTTTCCCCCCAACATACTACAAAAAAATTGGATTACTTAATTTTTGATTTCTTTGCAGAATAATGACAAAAATGTTTTCACAGTGTCTTTTGAAGTCTGTATATACAAATTTTTTTGTATTTTGTCAACTTGAGCTGTAATAAAAGTAGCACATACTCAATAATTGTCATATTTTTTAACCCTTTAAATGCCATGTTTCTAATGTAAACAAATCATATTTTTTGATACAAAAAAAACCCCATAAAATGCTTTTTTTTTTTACACTGTTTTTTTTCAGTGTACTGCATTAAAATTGGATTACTTAATTTTTTATTTTGTTATGGAATAATGGCAAAAAATGTTTTCATAGTGTGTTTTTAATTCTGTATATATATTTATATTTTTTGTATATCATCAACTTGAGCTGAAAATAAAAACATCACATACTCAATAATTGTCATATTTTTTTAACCTTTAAATGCCATGTTTGTAATGTAAACAAATTATATTTTTCAATGCAACCCCCCCCCCCCCACACACACACACACACACACAAAATACTGTTTTTTGCACTTTTTTTTTTCAATATAGTATGTAAAAATTGGATTACTTAATTTTTGATTTTGTTACAGAATAATGGCAAAAAAGTTTTCATACAGTTTGTTTTTAACTCTGTACATATGTCATTTTTTTGTATTTCATCAACTTGAGCTGAAAATAAAAGTACCAAATACTCAATAATTGTCTTATTTTTTAACCCTTTAAATGCCATGTTTGTAATGTAAACAAATCCTATTTTTCGATGCAAACCCCCACACATGCGCACACACAAATACTGTTTTTTTACACTGTTTTTTTTTTTTCCCCCCAACATACTACAAAAAAATTGGATTACTTAATTTTTGATTTCTTTGCAGAATAATGACAAAAATGTTTTCACAGTGTCTTTTGAAGTCTGTATATACATATTTTTTGTATTTTGTCAACTTGAGCTGTAATAAAAGTAGCACATACTCAATAATTGTCATATTTTTTAACCCTTTAAATGCCATGTTTCTAATGTAAACAAATCATATTTTTTGATACAAAAAAAACCCCATAAAATGCTTTTTTTTTTTACACTGTTTTTTTTTCAGTGTACTGCATTAAAATTGGATTACTTAATTTTTTATTTTGTTATGGAATAATGGCAAAAAATGTTTTCATAGTGTGTTTTTAATTCTGTATATATATTTATATTTTTTGTATATCATCAACTTGAGCTGAAAATAAAAACATCACATACTCAATAATTGTCATATTTTTTTAACCTTTAAATGCCATGTTTGTAATGTAAACAAATTATATTTTTCAATGCAACCCCCCCCCCCCCCCACACACACACACACACACACAAAATACTGTTTTTTGCACTTTTTTTTTTCAATATAGTATGTAAAAATTGGATTACTTAATTTTTGATTTTGTTACAGAATAATGGCAAAAAAGTTTTCATACAGTTTGTTTTTAACTTTGTACATATGTCTTTTTTTTGTATTTCATCAACTTGAGCTGAAAATAAAAGTACCAAATACTCAATAATTGTCTTATTTTTTAACCCTTTAAATGCCATGTTTGTAATGTAAACAAATCCTATTTTTCGATGCAAACCCCCACACATGCGCACACACAAAATGCTGTTTTTTTACACTGTTTTTTTTTTTCCCCCCAACATACTACAAAAAAATTGGATTACTTAATTTTGTATTTCTTTGCAGAATAATGACAAAAATGTTTTCACAGTGTCTTTTGAAGTCTGTATATACAAATTTTTTTGTATTTTGTCAACTTGAGCTGTAATAAAAGTAGCACATACTCAATAATTGTCATATTTTTTAACCCTTTAAATGCCATGTTTCTAATGTAAACAAATCATATTTTTTTATACAAAAAAACCCCATAAAATGCTTTTTTTTTTTACACTGTTTTTTTTCAGTGTACTGCATTAAAATTGGATTACTTAATTTTTTATTTTGTTATGGAATAATGGCAAAAAATGTTTTCATAGTGTGTTTTTAATTCTGTATATATATTTATATTTTTTGTATATCATCAACTTGAGCTGAAAATAAAAACATCACATACTCAATAATTGTCATATTTTTTTAACCTTTAAATGCCATGTTTGTAATGTAAACAAATTATATTTTTCAATGCAACCCCCCCCCCCCCCACACACACACACACACACAAAATAGTGTTTTTTGCACTTTTTTTTTTCAATATAGTATGTAAAAATTGGATTACTTAATTTTTGATTTTGTTACAGAATAATGGCAAAAAAGTTTTCATACAGTTTGTTTTTAACTTTGTACATATGTCTTTTTTTTGTATTTCATCAACTTGAGCTGTAAATAAAAGCATCAAATACTCAATAATTGTCATATTTTTTAACCCTTTCATGCACAGTGGTCACTCCAGTGGACAGCTCTTCTACAGCTGTTCTCTTGTTTATTCATGGGTTTTGTTGTTCTTTTCATTGTTTTTTTTGTTTGTTTTTTTACACATATCTTTATTAAAGTTTTAAGACACTACATATCTTTTCTGACATGAATTGGTAACATTATGTAGATCTCTCCTGAGCATAAATCCCCAGAATCACAAGCCCTCTCCACAGTTTTCACACAATTTATCAATAAATACATGTTTCTGTGCGTCGAAAATTAAATGTGTGGTGTCCAGCTGAGTGGACATTTTTGCAACTTCATGAAAAATAGGTTGATAAGATTTTTATTTTTTCATTATTATTTTTGTATGTATTTTTTTTTTTTTTTTTTTTTTAATTTTTAAAATAATTTTTATTTTTTTTATTCATTTTTCAGAAGAAATTTTTCAATTGCATTGTTTTTTTCATGCCTAAAGAGGAATAAAAACACTCAGGAAAAATTTTTGATTAAGGTTCTCATAATTCGTGCATGAAAGGGTTAAATGCCATGTTTGTAATGTAAACAAATCATATTTTTCGATGCAAAAAAACCACAAAATCCTTTTTTTTTTTTTTTTTTTTTTACACTTTTGTTTTTCAACATTCTACATAAAAATTGGATTACTTAATTTTTGATTTTTGCAGCCTGGTATATGTCAGTGATTAACAGCAACATTGTTTATATGTTTTTGTTTTGTTTTTTGTGCTAGGTCAACTAAAGTGCCTAACGTGCACACCTATAAATCAAGCTATTACAGTAATTACAGCTCCAGTTTGCTGTCTTGGAGTAAGATAGCGCTGGTCAAAAACACACAGTTCTCGGCTGCTTGGAAGCTTTGCGGATCGGATGGTGATCATTACGAGGTAGCACAGAGAAGGCAATAACATCTTTGAAACAAACCAGTCTACCACCTGTTCCTACACAGTGGCTTTAAAGACAGCTAGTGTTGACAAGAATTCTTTTGAGATTGCTTTGGTGGACAGGTATGAGTCTTCTGTCAGCACCGAGGTTTCTCTTTTCTTGGGTACAGATTTAGTAGCGACTACAGAGGTTAATCAACAATCCCTCTTTGCTCTTTCTCTTTCATCTCGGCCCTCTGTTCGGCGCTCAGGCCTCATCTGGAGGGAATATTGGCAGAGTGTTTGTTCCTTGATTGGCTTTGGGTGAGCAATCCATACAGATGTGTCTGTTGTGCCCAAGTGGATCAGATTTCTGGAAGGGCCAAGGCGGACTGAAGCCATCTGATCGCTTTCTAAATGGCCTTCGGGTCCAAGGAATGGCTCTCCCACAAAGTAGAGTGGTCATTGATCCTCACTAAGGCTCTAACTCTTGATGAAACAGTCGAGCCTTTCTATCAACACTTTCATGAACTGTCCCTTTTTTAATTACTTTCTCTCTCTTAATATTTAATTGAATGCAGCCGCTGTCAGCTGGTGAATTTGAAGTTTGAAATTACAATAGATAATTAAATCACGCGCTGTTGATTGTTTTATGCATATGCAACAGCAATAAACAATAAAGTTTACAAGTGTTTATAGATTACATATTCTGATGATTGTAATAATATATAGACGCAGTTTATAATGTAGTGTATATATTAACCCTTTCATGCATGAATTTTGAGAGCCTTGGTCTAGAATTTTTCCTGACTGTTTTTATTCATTTTTAGGCATGAAAAAAAAAAAAAAAAAAAAAAAAATGTATCCTCTAGCCACCCAGAATTTGTATCACTCCTCTAAGAATTTCTTGTTTACAATCTCCCTGTATTTACTCTTTGCGAATGTTTTACTTTTGTATAAAAGTGTAATGTTAAAAGAACCCAGGGGTACTGAAAACGATGATTGTCTTTTTTTTTTTTTTTTTTTTAGTGAGAAGTACCAAAACTGTAAGCACCCAGTTCAGGTTTTTTTGTGTTTTTTTTTTGACACTGTTGAATGTATAAAATAAGAAAAACAAAAAGGACTCTAATGGATATCATATGTATCAATGCTGATGCAGCGATATCTTGCTTCTTGTCCAATAAAAACAAAAGAAAAAAAAAAACAAAAAAAACAACTAAGATTGAAATTTTTTTTATGAACCTATTTGTCATGGAATTACAAAAATGTCCACTCAGCAGGACACCATGAGTTTAAACTTTGAAGAAAAAAAAAAAAAACATTTATTCAAAACCCATCATCAGAAAATGATATACTGTGTAAATAATTATGAAATTAAAACATTTTTAATGCTGCTAATCAGATGTTTTCTCACATTTTAACACATTCTAACACTTGTTATTACTCACTTCATGAAGATAATATGCAGAAAAAAAAAAAAAAAAAATGTGTTTAAGAAAACTGTTAATTACAGTCTTATAGCATTTAACAATTAATTTACACTAAAACATGCTAATGCAGATCGGGTTTATCAAGAACAGCAAAGTTACAGGAACTAAAACAACAAAACCATACCAACTTTATTTATAATGCACTTGAAGAACTTTACAGCTGGCCAAAGTGCCGTACACCAAACATAAAACAAGGGATTAAATAAGTAAATAAAACTAGTGATAACACAGGGTGTAAAGTGGGCTAAGAACAACAAAATACAACCATCATAAAAACAAAGACAAATTAAAATCTGATAAAAACAGCATTAAAAAAACAAAACAAAAACAAACAAACAGACATGTCACTCATTGATTAAAAGCCAATGAGAAAAAATGCGTTTTTAGAAAACCCATGAATATACAAGAGAACAGCTGTAGAATAGCTGTCCGCTGGAGTGACCAGTACGCATGAAAGGGTTAAAATACTACTGAAACTGAACAGATGGGCTTTGGAATTCAACAGAAAAGCAATTCATATTTTTAATCTCAAAGAGTTTAGAGGCAGATATATATATATATATATATATATATATATATGATGGTGAAAGTAGTTCCACCAAAAGCGCATAGTGTTTTTAATGCCAAAAGTAATCTGCACCCAGATGTAATAACTGTAAGATAGTTACTAATCCATTTTGAAAAGACCGCAGGGATAAATTAATTGTCTCATAATTATAATAATAAATAATAATAATAATACATCGGTTTTATATAGCGCTTTTCTAAGTACTTAAAGATGCTTAACAATAAGCAGCCAAGGGACAAACACACAACAAATGGGGTAAAAACAAATACAGAGCTAATACAAAAGGGCAAACAAAGAACAAATACTCAAGCAAAACTGTAGAGACAGATATAGAAAAGAAAACACATGACATATATTTTTTATTAGTGAGGTTTGTTTTTATATTTTTATCATTTACTAAAAATTTCAGGCGACCCCATTTGAATTCCAGGTGACCCCATGTGGGGTCCTGACCCCAAGGTTGAAAAACACTTGGTTAGAGACACCAATATAGTTACTCTTGAGCACTGATAGGAACTCATATATGAACTTCCAGTGAAAGTACCACCCACCTCTATTGGGAGACTGATCTCCACAGGACTCTAACATAGCAGCAGAAACTGACAACCTCGCAAATTCAACTTGGTATCGATTCTTGACAGAACATGCAGGTGAGATACAGGGACATTGGTTCTATTTTTATACATGTAAAGCACTTGCACATTTTCCATTGTGTATATTTTATATTATTGATGTGAATAAACTAACAGTCAGAGGAGAAAATAGTGACTGATTGTTATCATCAGAAAACACAGACTATAGTTTAACCCTTTCATTCATGAATTGTGAGAACCTTAGTCAAGATTTTTTTCTTCAGTGTTTTTATTCCTCCTTAGGCATGAAAAAAACAATGTGATCGAGTTTTGGTTTTTTTTTTCCTATGGAGTTACAAAAATGTCCATGTATTTAATTTCTGAAGTAAAGAAACATATGTTTAAAACCCAATATCAAAAAGTGATATGAAAACAATGAAATAAAAACATTTTTAATGCTGCTAATCTGATGTCTTCTCACATTTTAACATATTCTAATGCTAGTGATTACTCACTTCATGGAGATACTATACAAAAAAAACTTCTCGTCTAACAAATAACAATTGATTTACACTTAAACATGTTAGTGCAGATCAGGTTTATCAAGAACAGCAAAGTTACAGTAATGGTCTGAATGTCAGTGTATGGGATGGTGCGTAAGTGTCCACTGTGTTGGCCGATATGGAACTAAAACAACAAAACCCATGAATATACAAGAGAACAGAATTGAAAATTGTTGTTAGACTGTAATTAACAGGTTTTTTTTTTTTTCCTTATTATCTCTGTGAAGTGAGTAATGACTAGTATTAGAGTATGATAAAATGTAAGAAAACGTCAGATTAGCTGCATTAATAATGTTTTTATTGCATAGTTTTCTATATCACTTTCTAATATTAGGTTTTAAATAAATGTTTCTTTGCTTCAAAAATTAAATGCATAGTGTCTGGCTGAGTGGACATTTTTGTATCTCCTTAAAAAAAACTCGATTGCATTGTTTTTTTCATGCCTAAAGAGAAATAACACTCAGGAAAAATATCTTAACTCAGGTTCTCATAAGTCATGCATGAAAGGGATAGTCAAAGAAGGTCCATCTTTCTATTGGTTCCTAGTACACTTAAAAAGCAGCATCTTAGGAAAAGTTTGACAGAATGATGCAAAATTCAGCACAAACATTAACTTTAACCCCACTGAAAAGGTTTTGATGTCTAAAGGTCAAAGGTTAAGGTCACTGTGACCTCATTCTGAATACTCCAATATTTTAGGGAACTGAACCTTCACTCTGACTCATGGATGACCTGAAAGCTAATTAAAAAAGGGTTGCTAAATTTAAAAGTCATTTCCTAATATGGATTGTGAGTAACTGAGGAAACTTCATTTATAACACAGATCATAATGTGATAATACTCTGACTGAACTTGTGTTCTTGTTTTTGCTTATATGCTGCAGTGTAGCCATAGATCATGAGGACCTATAATGAGTCAATTTAACATAACAGTCAATGAAAAGAAAAACAATCTGGAATGGTTGTTGTAATGTTATGTGTTTTTAACTGGTTATAAAGTTCAGGAGATGAATAGAATTTTGTGATAAGATTGATTAATAAATTAACTTCTTAACTTCTGAATAACAATAATATTAATAACTTTGAATGTAAAAGAATAAGATAAGATAAAATAAGATAAGATAAAATAGGATAAGATGAGATAAGATAAGATAAAATAAGATAAGATAAAATAGGATAAGATGAGATAAGATGAGATGAGAAAAGATAAGATGAGACGAGATAAGATAAGATAAGACTTTATTTATCCCATGGGGAAATTTCACAGTTAACAGCAGCAAAATACAACAAGCAATCACAGACAGAAAAGACAGGTAGAAAAAACACACGAGTGAAAATGAAAAATATAAAGAGACAATTAAATGTATTTATATAAATATTTATATAAATAAAGAATTTGGATTAAAAAAAAAAATAAATTCATTATAACTCAATTTCTATAAGTATGTGTGTACTTCTACCAGAAATGTAAACATATGACAGCACACTAGCATACCTATACACACTGTTGCTCATAAATTTGGAATAAAATATTCTTTACCTCTTCTCAGGAAATAGTTGTTGCAATGTGATTTATTGTTGATAGATAAAGTGTGGCTGGTACTCAGTATGTAATCATTGTATCTGGTCAAAGGTGATTACTGATGTGTATAAATAGGAATAAAAAGATAAATGTGTCTGAAAACAAAATTAGTCCAACTTCATGGGCGACAGTGTCTGACTACATAACATAACATACAACATTGTATATAACAAACTGTATATAATATGTGTGTGTTATTGAAGGCAACACATTGAAAGCATTTTTCTGGCTGTTTTTCAAAACATTTGAAATAGTTGTTGTGAAGCATTTCTAAAGATCCCTTGAGCATTCATTCAAGCGTTCTGACCTACAGTATTTGACAGTGACCTCTGAGAATGTAATGACTCAAATGATTCAGATTCTTGGTATAAGGTCATATTAAAAGGAGCTGGCCAAGGTACAATTTCTCCTGGCAGACTCTTAATCTGTCATAGTTATTGCTGTGGGTATTGCATGACAGTTCATGTTCTCTCATCATCTTTCCCACTGACCTTCATGTTTCATTTGGTCAGCCTCCTCTTCCTCAAGGCATATACTAGTAATATATGGCCCTGCTGTTTATTTAAATGCACAACATTGAGCATTGAGTTTTGGACAAGATGCATAGGCTCTGACTTCATCTCCGATAGTGGCTGGGATCCCTACTTTGTGTACACTCTGTAAAGGTTGTGCTGTCAGCTCTGTACAAGAAAATGTACCCATATCTAAAGGACATTACTGAATCTCTCATTCTCCATTTTTAAATTTATTTCTACGGTACTGCACTGTGGTGTCTGGTATCAAGGACCAGAAAAAAAAAAGGTCCTCCTGATATTATTCTGGCTCTGTGAAGTATCTGAAATATTCATTTGGTTTATGGAAAAATGTATGCGTTGTGCATGGTTAACAGATTTCAGTTTGTTTACAACTAAAACTTACCTTGTAATTTTTTTCAACCCTGGCTCACTGACGTTACGCTGTTACATTATTAAAGCTGCAGGAACCGAAATCAGGAGCCAGACTTTGAAAACAGAGAGCCAAAGTCCTGCCCCCTCCGGCTGTGTCCCATTGGATCTTATTTTGGAGGAAAAGTTATGAATCACATATGATGTTTGTCAGTTCAAGAGACAGTTTTACAAGTGAAGAAAGTTGCGGTTTGTGATAAAGCTGTAGAATTTTCAAACTGAGAAAATGCAGAAATACAAAGACTATACACCGTAAAGTCATCAACATGACTGATCTGTAGGGATTTTCACCTTTTTTAATACTTACAGGGTGGGGAAGCAAAATTTACAATATTTTGAGGCAGGGATTGAAAGACAGTGTATGACCAGTTAGTTTATTGAAAGTCATGAGAATTTATTTGCCACAAGAAAATTGACATAATAGAAAATGTTTTTATTCTATGTGTCCTCCTTCTTTCTCAATAACTGCCTTCACACGCTTCCTGAAACTTGTGCAAGTGTTCCTCAAATATTGGGGTGACAACTTCTCCCATTCTTCTTTAATAGCATCTTCCAGACTTTCTCATAATAGTTTTGCTCATAGTCATTCTCTTCTTTCCATTATAAACAGTCTTTATGGACACTCCAACTATTTTTGAAATCTCCTTTGGTGTGACGAGTGCATTCAGCAAATCACACACTCTTTGACGTTTGCTTTCCTGATTACTCATATGAGCAAAAGTTTCTGAAAAGGTATGGATAATAGTGTTAGGTATGATTATGACATCAATATATGTTTGGTTTCAAAACAATTGACGTAGTGCCTGCTGAGAAAAAACAACTAAATGTTCATTGTAAATTTTGCTTCCCCACCCTGTATTTACACATTGGTTTCCATGATAAAGGTAGAATGTGCAAAGGCAGCAGCCATATTGGTGTAGGTGACATTAGTGGTGGTCGGTCAGGACCAGCATGGCCTTCTCTGCTGACCTTAAAGGTGAGGTTGGCTGAAATAGTGATGGACTAGGACAGGATTTTATTTGTATTTATTTATTCTTCTACAACAGGATTTTAATTGTCAGTGATTTTATCATGCATGTGTGTTGTCCTTCTCAGCTGTTGGCAAAAGACTTTTTTTTAAATGTGATTGACTCTTAAAGGTAGGGAAGGAGATGTTTTCCTGGAGCATTTTTTTTACTATATTGCTTAAAATCCCCTTCACACCCTGATTCCAAACAATTAATTAAATGCTCTAACACAAAAACAAAAATAATGTAGTCACCTGTGGAACGGACAGGACTGAAAAAACACATCCAATCATTTTAAGCACCCAAATTGAAGTGATTGAATGGTGATATGTCTATCAAACTCAACTGCTATTTGTCCCTCCCCCCTCTGCGTGTAACCCTCTTCATGCATGAATCGTATATTCTCAAAGGTTTGGAGCACTTGTACAGGAAATGAAGCCAGAGCCAGACTTTGGTTATATTAGTTATATTAGGACGGAAAGTTCACCGGTAAACTGTTTTGTCACTAACATAAATCAGTAAGAAATGTAACGTTAGTCAGATAGGTATGAACTGGAGCTGTTCTGTAAGAGCGGGGGTGTTGGAAGAGATCTGAATGAGGTATGCACGGATGGGGGCCAGAGTCGGGGTCAGAGTCGGGGTCAGGGCCGGGGTCAGGGCTGGAGCCTGCGAATTGTTGCTGTGCAGCGCTCGTGAACCCTCAGGAACAAGCATTGCGTGTGCCAGTACTCTGATACTCTGGAGGCGTGGCTTCAGGGGGATGTCTGAAGAAAGGGGTTTGGACTTTTGAATTGTGTATTTTCAAAATGAAGCTTGCTTGAACCATTTTTCTAAGATCTCCTACTCCACCTTTAACATCCTCAGACTGACCTACATTTACAACCTAAATTCTAATGTTTGTTCTGTGATACGGATCATATTAAATGGGAGTTGAATGTGACTTTAAATTTTGTTCTACAATGTCAGGTGAATATCATACATCATGAACCAAAATGGAGAAGAAAAAAAGTAATGTTGCAGGTTGTTTTGCTTGAAGAATCTTTAATTTTTGCAGATGTGTCCTTCTTTGTACTGAACAGTCAGTGTCGGGTCAGGTTTGTGTGTGCTGAACTTGGAGAAAAGGTCAGATTCTAAGAAAAAGATCTCATCTTGCAGCTTTGTGGTAAAAGCGAGCTGAGTTAATCTTGATTATGAACTTAGGGACTTTCTGTGGTCAAGAAGTGCGCAAGTGTTAAAACTAGATGTACTTATGGAAACTCTTAGTGGTTTAACTATGCAGTGTAAGCTAAACTGTTGGTGCAAACGTCAAACCGAGGTGATTAACTCAGGTGAACTTTCAAAATGTGTTTTTTCTTAGAATTAGCTTACATGGAGTTCTTGACGTAAGCTGTGACATGTTTTACCCAGCAACAAGTGTTCAACCAATCATTGAGATTATGTACCAAATATGGAAGTCTTCCAAGTGACTGAAGACTATAAAATGTGATGATGAGATGAGACAAAGTCAGAGATGAATAGTGTGTTTGATGCTAGACTAATTGATAACTGATGTTTTCTTTGTGTAACTTTTTTCTATTTTGCCGAAAGCAATAAATCAAGTTTTGTTTTAACTTTTTAAAACCTCAAACCTTTTTTGGTGAGTTTCTCCTGATTTGGTCCCTCCAGCTGAAACATAACTGGTGAGTTAATAATTTAAATTACGCGACCCCCCTCTGGGGCAGCCCAGATTTAACCGTACAGCCGTTTTTACGGAAGTACAGGGTGAGTCAGAAAAAACGCTCTTTCCATTTAAAGAAATTGTACTGCTAAAACGGAAACACTGATTTTTCTTTTGACCATACAGTCATATTGATGTGGTTATTGAGCATGTCTGGTGATGTAGTCATAGATTTATTGCATTGCATAAGAGAGAGAAGGTCCATTGTTTATTGGGCACTGAAATACCTGCCAACACAATGTATGCCACAGTGAACAAACTTGAAATTGACAACAATTACAGGAGTCGGGGCTTTGCTTTCACACTCAGGACATAGGCCTACATGACAGTGCCCAGGGAGTTTTCATCATGGCAAGACCACAGTTTACAGATGTGCAGAGAGCTTTCATGGTGACAAAATTCTGCGAAACTGGTAGCGTCCAAGAAACCATCCGGCAGTTTCAAGACCACTTCCCCTTGATTTTTTCTTGTGGGGGTATCTTAAAAACCGTGTGTATCAGACTGTTCCACAAACTCTTCAGGAACTCAGAAATCGCATCACGGCTGAAATCCAAGCCCTACGACGAACACGAATGGCGAGAAGAGCTGTGTTAGAGATGCGGCAACGAGCACAGATTTGCATCAATCTGAATGGTAGCCAGGTTGAAGGTCGTGCCGGACGACTTCGTTGAGACAAAACATTTTGATGGCGAGTAAACATGCTGTAATGGTTGACAATTTCAATTTCATTCAAGGTGGCATAAACTGTGTTGGCAGATATTTCGGTGCACAGTAAACAATGGACATTCCCTCTGTTATGCTATGCCATAAATCAATGATTCAATCGCCAGACATGCTCAATAACCACATCAATATGACTGTATGATCAAAAGAAAAATAAGCATTTCCATTTCAGTGGTACAATTTCTTTAAATGAAAAGAGCTTTTTTTTTTCTGACTCACCCTGTATTGGAGTAAGGTGGAGAAACACCGGCGGTCATGTGTTTCGCATGGGCAGTTTAAGTCAGAGCAAAGCGGAAAGATTACCTGGTGTATAAAATATAAAGATGTCTGATGTGGTAAATTAAGTAACCGAAATTAATTGTGGTTTTTGAGATTTACTGTTACTGGTGTGTTCAAGAGTTCCATGAAAGTGTATTAATTTATTCCCAATAGACTTTTCTCTTCATTTCTTAGCGTTTCTCTTGGCTGCACTGCTTCCAATTCGTGTATGAGGATGTAAGATATTTGGTCCAATCAGATTTCAGTGTCTGTGTGTTGCTAGGGTTAATCTAATCTGCCCTGGGCCTTCAGAATCAGCAGTGCTGGCCAACGTAACTTCAACTGTATAGCATCAGGATTGTTTGTTTAATCAATCAGATTTCAGTTTCACCTCACATTTAGAGCTGAAACGATTAATCAACTCAAAGGGATAAAAAAAAAATAAAAAAATCAATCAACCGCAATTCTCCTGAATCAAAGCTTTGTTTCCTTCATTTCTCTGCTGTTAAACATTGGTTCCACTGTTGTGTTTCACACGGATGCTTACTGCGACACACAAATAAGCTTCAATTCAGGAAAACTGCAATAGAATATTTCCCTTCAATCAATTCGAGTCGATTAATCGAATCGTGAATTTTTGCATTCGCTTCAAGCACCTAATCGATTAATCGGTTTCAGCTCTATTCACATTTAATTGAATTTAATTGAACTGTTAATATATTTGAGGTAGTTTTTTTTTTTTTTACTGTCACAATAGCTGATGGAGGGGAGGAAAATGATTTGGTCTCGGACATAGTTAAAATACTTTTCCAGAAAAGCTGGACATCGTGAGGAGAGGTCAGACAACCCTGACGCTAGCTAGCAGGTGGAGTGAACATTCTGCCTTTTGGGAGGCCATTGTATTCCAAAATTATTAATATCTCCCAAAATATTGGTCTTTTTTCAACGTTTTCCCTAGTCTATTCCTTGATCAAAAATACATAAGCATGCCAAACTGCAGCAGTCAGCTCTTTCTAGATTTTGTGTGATGCTCAAGACACACAGAGTCCACTTCCTTTTTATAATATAGGATACGACTGGACAGAGAAGTCTGGCAGCCTTGGCCTCCATGGACATAAAAAGGACTTATTGATGGAACTGAAGCACACATATCACCTCTATGACAGAGACATTTAAGAAAGGAGGTTGGATTTTGTATACAAATAATGAGCATTTCTGGTGAGTAGGCTATAATGTTTTCTCATTTAAATTCTTTATGTTTTATGTTATTAGATAAATGTGGATTGTGAACTGCTCCAGATGATGTACATGGCACAGCTGTGGTTATTGTGTAGCTGTTTGGAGTCATCTTAGCTGGGTTTATTGCTTTAGTAATACTGGCATTCACCCTTAATATGACGAAACATTGCAACTGAACAAATATGACTTTCTCTAGAATTTTGGACATAAAAGAAAGCTTCGACATAGTTCTGTAACTGCTCAAAACTGATTTGTCTTTTTAAGTATTGGTTCCACAACGGCTGTCTTGACATATTCGTAGACATATACAAGAATATACAAGAGTAAATCTGTAGAGTAACTGTCCACTGTAGTGACCACTATGCATGAAAGGGTTAAAATCAAATAAAACAGGCATGTGATCAGAGAACACAGCATCACATATCTGGATATTGAAAATGGGCAAGCCATATGATTAAAGCAGATCTAGTGTGTGTCCATGTTAATGCGTGGGACCAGTGACATGTTGAGAGAATTTAAAGGTAGGGTTGAAGATCCTGGAAAAACAGTTCGAGGAGAAAGCTACATTTTGAAAACACACAATTCAAAAGTCCAAACTCTTTTCTTCTGACTTCCTCCTGAAGCCACGCCTCCAGAGTACTGGATTGTACTTGCAGGAAAGGAGGGGGGGGTCAAATGGCAGTGGAGTTTGATAGACATATTACCATTCAATCATTTTGATGGGCCAGTTAAAATGATTGGATGGTGTTTTTTTCAGTCCTGTCTGCTCCACAGGTGACGGGATTTTTTTTTTTTTTTTTTTTTTTGTGTTAGAGCATTTAATTAATTAGTTGCAATCGGGGTGTGAAGGGGATTTTAAGCAATATATTAAAAAATGCTCCAAGAAAAAAATCTCCTACCCTACCTTTAAGAGTCAATCACATTTAAAAAGTCTTTTGCCAGTGGCTGGGAAGGACAACACACATGCATGTTCAAATCACTGACTATTAAAATCCTGTTGCAGAAAAAAAAATAAATAAATAAAAATAAAACCCTGTCCTAGTCCATCACTATTTCAGCCAAGAAGTCAGAAAGATCATTTAAAAAGTTGTTATCATATTTGGGTGGCCTGTGAACCACAGCACAAAGGACGAGATCCGTGTGGTCCAGTTCAAACATGCACAGTTCAAATGACTTAAAATGAAATGAAGTAAGAAGCTTCTTAAAAACTACTGTAATACCTCCACCATGACTGATGGTCCTTGGACAATTAAAAAATAAACAATCAGGAGGTAAAAGCTCTGTGAAGACATTGATGACATTAATTGATGTGACCTGCAGGGGGCGCTGGTGAAGGGAACAGCGCTGTGATCTGTAACCTGTGGCTTCGCTGCAGTAGAAGAGGAAGAGTGTAGTCACACAGGTGTGGATGCTGATGTTGTGGTCAGGACAGCATAGTGGATGTTTGTGCCAAAACCCTGCTGACTAGTATAGACGGGCGGACACCATCGGGCTTGTAGAACGAGGAACGGTTCCAGGATGAATTAAAATTGTCAATAAAACTGAAACCAGTCAGGGCACAGGTGGACTGGAGCCAGGTGTTCAGGCTGAGGAGCCTGCTGAGACGTCCAGGGGAGGGGCCCCGAGATAAAAACAGACTTCCCACATCCTTTCAGTTTATCAGAAAGTTTTTTTTTTTTTTTTTAAATGTACCTTTGTCGTCTCGGACTGTTGGAGAGATGTGTCATTGAAGCCCACGTGAATGATGACTCGGAAAACAGTAGACAGCAGCAAGACCAGCAGCTCTGGCAGTTTTTGGAGGATGGTGGTGACAGTGGAACCAGGGAAACATTTGGTAATGGCATTAAAGAACTGGACTTTATGAATGATGGAGTCCCCAAGGATGGTGATGGTCGGAGGGAAAAGTGGGTGAGGCGATGAGGCTGAGGATGAGGGGTAGGGATGGGAATCGTTAAGAATTTAACGAATCCAATTCCATTATCGATATTGCTTATCGATCCGATTCCTTATTGATTCTCATTGGGTGAGGGAATAAAAGAGTACAAGCGGGTGTGTTTGCATTAACTGTCTTTTATATTTCCATCTCTGCACAGAAAATATAACATATACAGTATGTACAAATAATAATAACAGATGACGCCAGGCCGGTTCAGGGTGGGGTGGGGGGGGGTGGGGGCTAAAGACACTTTGCTAATTCCTCTATTGCTGCATTTCTACTATGTGGAAGCGGTTTGACTCGGCTCGGCTTGTCTCCCGTTGTTGTGCACCTCATTTCCTTTTCCTTCTTACCTTTGGAAACTTGTATTTGAGGAGTTACGATGTTTGTTGCCTGCACCGGAACCGGAACCAGAACCAGCCTGGCGTTCACTCTGCCGCTACATTCACAAGACTCCGCTAAGTAGTGAATCAAATACGTGACATTCCTGTGACAAATGTTTGGGGATATTGGAGGGATTCCACCCTCTTGAAGACATGGAAGTTTTGACAGTGTTCCAGTGGACCTGGTGTCGTCTGTTTAGACCGTTTCTGCCTCAATGCCATGTTGGCTACGTTCTGACCAAAACAATGCAGCGTACATGTGACGTCATTGCGCATGCACAACGAAGGCGGAATCAATAAGCAGAATCGTTAAGCAGGCAGGCAAATGATTCCAAGGAGTCGAGCTACTGGGAACCGGTTCTCAAAAAGAACCGGTTCTTGATTCCCATCCCTAATGAGGGGGCACTGGACCCTCCAGGGGGACAATCCATGGGAGGCCCACTGGGGTGACGGCAAACCACCTCCTGTAAAAGCTGACGCCAGGTAGAGGATCGTGACCAGTGTCACGATCGTCGTCTGTAACCAGCTCAGAGGCAGCCACGACGTCAGCAGGAGATTCAGAATCAAAGAATATTTATCAGATACTCACACAATGAGGACTGCCCATGTGTTTACATCCTGCTGGACTGGATGACTCAGTCTTTCTGAGGTGTTAATATTGACCTTTGGGTTGTGATTAGACTCTGTATCTGTCCATGTGAATAGAGGTGTTTTCCAACAGCCAGTAAACACTGCTGGGAATTTAGGACTTTAAATCTGGATAATAGTGATGGCAGGGAATCCACTGCTCATTAACTACTGCAGGCGTGTGTCACCGAAGGGTTATGATATGTTCATGTGCTGCTCGTAAATCTCTGCTTCTTATGAAGAGAGATGTAGAGAGTAGAAATAGAACAGAGAGTAAACTAGTAGGTTATTTCACACCTTCACATACCTGTGGTTAACCTCTGCGGTACAGTGTACGCTATAAGTACACACTGGAACGATGGTCATGAAGGGGACAGGGCGTTTAACCCTTTCATGCATTGTGGTCACTCCAGTGGACAGTTATTCTCCAGCTGTTCTCTTGTATATTTATAGGTTTTGTTGTTTTAGTTCCATATCAGCCAACACAGTGGACACTTATGCAACATCCTATAATACACTGCAATTCATACCATTACTATAACTTGGCTGTTCTTGATAAACCTGATGTGCAGTAACATGTTGAAGTGTAAATTAGTTATTTGTTAGACAAAAAGAGTTGTTTTTTGCATATTACATGAGCATTAGAGTATGTTAAAATGTGAGAAAACATCAAATTAGCGGCCTTAAAAATGTTTTTATTTCATTGTTTTCACTTTACTTTCTGATATTGGGTTTTAAATACATGTTTCTTTACTTAAAAAATTAAATGCATGGACATTTTTGCAACCCCATGAAAAAAAAAAAACTCAATCGCAATTTTTTTTTATTCCTAAGGAGGTATAAAAACACTCCAGAAAAAAAAAAAAATCTTGACTAAGGTTCTCATAATTCATGCATGAAAGGGTCAATGACGGTTTTCAATGGGGACATCAGACGACACCAAATACATCAGATGGCACCAGATCAGCCAAGAGGAAAACTGTATTTTATTCAGTTTTATTCAGTGTTAAACCTGTAGGGAACAGACCAAAGAGAGATTTAGAACGTACAGTAGGATGTTCAGGGATGTACTTACACTCTAAACTGATACGCCCCTGCAAGGTTCTAATAGTTTTGGATTTTTCATTATAGTTTAGTTTTATTTAGTTTTGACTTTTTTTTTCTCTAATTCAGTTAGTTTCAATTCATTTTTAGTGCAGGTTTGCTGGTTTTTATTAGTTTTTGTTATTTTCTAAATGCTTAGTTTTAGTTTAGTTGTAGTTTTTTTTATCTTTTCTCTTCTTCTCTGTCGTCCTATTAGTCTCCATGTTTCCAAGTAGAGTGGAGACCAGAAGACGACTGGAAACCACAAGTGAACACAAGTGACGGACCCTTAAATATCATATGGTGCCAGCAGATAAAATTACTTGAGGGAAATAAATCGATTTCGTCTCAATCCGACATTGACAAAGATGAAAACGAAAGGAATTTTATTCATAATTTTTACACGTTTTAGTTAGTTTTGTGAACACACCGTACAGTTTCAGTTAGTTATCGTTTTTTTCTTTCAGTTATAGTTTTTATTTATTTCAGTTAACGAAAATGTTTTTACAATTCTAGTATTCGTCATTTCGTTAGTTTTCGTTAACGATAATAACCTTGCGCCCCTGAAACTGGTGTTCACATCCCAACTTGTGTAGATATTTTGAGTTTGGCAATAAAAGTGCATAGGTTGTAGGGGTGTGCCAATACATCGATTACACTGGGTTACAAAAAAATGTTTTTTGCAAGTTGTTGTAGTTTTTTTCAACTGAATTAGGACCATTTTGCACCGCTAAATCCAAAAATGACATCTGTTTTTGTCAACCAGGTCAGGTTTTTTTTTGCTAATTTGATTTTGAAAAATTTGATCTTCTCACAAAATTGATTACATTTTTGTGACTTTATCAGTTGATTTTTTATATAGTCATCATTCATCATTCATTTTCTGAACCCGCTTTATCCTCACTAGGGTCACGGGGGTCGCTTGGAGCCTATCCCAGCTACATAGGGGCGAAGGCGGGGTACACCCTGGACAAGTCGCCAGTTCATCGCAGGGCTGACATGCAGAGACAAACAATCACTCTCACATTCACACCTATGGGCAATTTAGATTAACCAATTAACCTATTAGTGCATGTTTTTGGATTGTGGGAGGAAGCCGGAGTACCCGGAGAGAACCCACGCAGACACGGGGAGAACATGCAAACTCCACACAGAAAGGTCCCACCCCCGTCGACTGGTGTTGGAATCGAACCCAGGACCTTCTTGCTGTGAGGCACGAGTGCTAACCACTGCACCACCGTGTCGCCCTTTTTTTTATATAGTTCTCACCCAAAATAGGTTTTAAGAGAAAAAAAAATCATTTGATCACTTGATTCCTGTTAGGTACAATGGTGTATTCACCGCAGATGTAGCAGAATACGTCAGGCTTATTTTTGCAAGATCTTCTAGTCGAAGCCATTTCATTCACCTGTAATATTAAAAAAAAAAACATTAATCATAAATTGGCAAAAGTAAAATCTTCAGAATTCATTTATTGCAAGAAATATGAAAGAATTTTGTATCATATGATGTGAAAATGCCCATAAATGTAAGCAAAAATGTATAAAAGCCAATATGTAGCATAGTTTAGAAAGTTGACCTGATTGAGCAAAATTAATGTGATTTTTGGATTCAGCACACCAAAATTATCCTAAATCAGCTCAAAAAACTTAAACAATAAATTTGTTGTTGACCAGTGTTATTAGATTTATCACGATGCGACATGTGATGATTCAATAACAATTCATAAATGTTCAAAAACTATTATTTTTCAATTACTAAATGACAGGAACACAACCAGTTACAGAGCATGAGATTCACCCAATGGGTTTAAAAGCTAGTGTTTGGAAGCAGGGTTGTCGTGCTCTGATGCGGACGCTGGAACACAGATACAAACTTCTGAACCAAAAGTATCTTGCCAAGAAAGCAGTTCCCAAAGTGTACAATGAGACCAAAACCAAAGTAGTGGAATCACTGAGGAAAGCATGTGAGATAACTCTGACATGTGATGCATGCTTTGATTGTGGATAGTGAAATCTTTAGTTTGTTATAGAAATTATGCTGCTCATGGAGGATTTTGTTTGGATATAATTTATTATGACTGAATAAGGTAGCTTTTGTGTTGGTTCAGATAGAATTAGCTGTTTTCTACAGTTTTCTACAGAAGCATGTGTGTGTGGAGGGTCTTAGAGTTTGAGTGGGTTCCTGGGGTGCTTTTGAGGGGCCAGAAAAACTAAATAAGCAATTATTATTACTTTTTTTTTTTATTAGACTAGTACAGAAATCTGTGATAACCACTTTTGATTAAAATAAGTCTTTGTTATTTATTTTTCTAAAAAAAATGTGAACTTCATTCCACCAAAGTTTTTTTTTTGCACTGTTAATAGAGAAATATATAATTTTTTAAAAGTATTCCTTTGATACAGAAAATGTTTTGCAGGTAACTGTAAATCTGTATTTGTGAATAAGAGCAGCTTTTGCTGTATATGCCGCTGCGACCTTTTTACCTCCGCCAAGGAGGTTATGTTTTTGCCAGGGTTTGTTTGTCTGTTTGTTTGTCTGTCCGTTAGTGTGCAACATAACTCAAAAAGTTATGGACAGATTTGGATGAAATTTTCAGGGTTTGTTGGAAATGGGATAAGGAAGAAATGATTAAATTTTGGTGGTGATCGGGGGTGGGCGGGCCCACGGGGGGGCCCATTTCCAACAAACCCTGAAAATTTCATCCAAATCTGTCCATAACATTTTGAGTTATGTTGCACACTAACGGACAGACAAACAAACAAACAAACCCTGGCAAAAACATAACCTCCTTGGCGTGGGGGGGCCCACGGGGGGGGGCACTGATCAGCCTTGGCGGAGGTCTGCGCTCTCCGAGTGCTTCTAGTTACTGTTGGTTCCCTGGTGGAAAGTATTTTGGATCATTCAGTGGTTTGACACAAATTAAAGATGATGGAGGCAAATTTGTTTGATTACTTGAATTTATAGATACTGACAAATAGACTTTGTTTAAAAGTATGAAGTAGCCATAGAGGGAGAAAAAAAATCCTGAGTGGGGAAAAAAGATGCATCGAAAATTGTTAGAATCATTATTTTCATGATAATTGTTGATTAAACGAATCGTAGCACCCTGAATTGTAATCGAATCATGAGGTGCCTTAGATGGCAATCCCCTAATATTTAGGAAAGAAAAGAGACAGTGGTTTGGAGTAAATATTAACAAATACATGGACTAAGTGAGTAATTATCAATTATTGACCAAGTTCAAATAAGTGTACAGTAAATAACACTGTCTCCAAACCCGATAGATAGATAGATAGATAGATAGATAGATAGATAGATAGATAGATAGATAGATAGATAGATAGATAGATAGATAGATAGATAGATAGATAGATAGTAGGGCTGCACGATTTTGGCAAAAAATAAAATCCCGATTTTTTTCCCCTAAAAACTCGATTTTCGGGTAAAACTACAAAAGACAACAGGAGTCAGCATGTTGTTTTTGTGAGCAGCCCGCAATGCAAGCCACTGCTCCGACCTCAAATCTGTGATGGTATCATGTGATGAACCCACAGAAGTTTTTTTTTTTCTTCATTAAATCTATATTGAATGAAGTACAGTATACAACCAATGTATACAACAAGAAAATAACATAAGTTTGCCAGGGGGGATACACTCCAATAAAATGTCATCAGAGCAAATACTGGTGGTTTTTTACAGCCTTTTTGTTTCCAGATTTATCTAACAGCTTTTAATAAAGTTCAGCATCTTTTAAAAAATAAATAATATTTGGTTTTGTGTTCCAGAACGTACATTTGTGAATGAAAAATTTAGCAAGTAAGATGAAATCGATTTGACGATTTCCCGTTTTTAAAAATTGTCCTTATTAAAAAATCTGATTTCAATTTAAAATTGATTAATCGTGCAGCCCTAATAGATAGATAGATAGATAGATAGATAGATAGATAGATAGATAGATAGATAGCATTAGGTTCACAATGAAACTTTTATTCAATTCAATTCTAATGTGTGAGAAATTATTCTCTTCTCACTGGTTTATAAGTGGAATATGCTTTTGTGAAATAAACTCGAAGACATTGCAGCAGCTCTTAAATTCTCAAGGTTTCATCCAAAACTCTAACAGGAAAAAATTACTTACGGTTTGGAGTCTCCCTGGGACCCATGCTGGGTCTAGTTTACTTCCAGTTCACATTTTGTACACTCAGCTATGCATGAATATTATTAAAGAGCCTTTGTTTATTTTATAACCACTTGGAATCTTTCTGCCAAACCTAACCACATGTGCCATACAGTATACAAGATTAAGTATTTGCTACAGCGTGTGAGTGAAGCGAAGTGCTGTCAGGTCGTAGAACACAGTTTGGGTTAAATAGCTCCGGGCTGCGTAACTCTTACCTTCTTTTGACAGCAGTCTACAGAGAAACTTAGTCCTTTTAAAACTCTACTGTAACCAGTTTTAGATCTCGGGCCTCCCACAGAGTTCCTTCTTCCAGTCAGCCAAACAGGAATCCCTCCTGGCTGAAGATATTTAAGACTCCGAACGGTTGATAGACGGTAAGTAGAGTTTCAGACTGCATTCTTCCACATTCATTAGATGAAATGAAGTTTAGTGAAGTACCGAGGCACACTACCATTAATTTGTGCTCCTATTATCTTCAAATATGGTCTTCAAAATATGTAGATGGTGCTGTTTCTGTCTACTGTATCTTTGTGGAGAGTTGTCTCTTCTTCTCTGTGAATTGCACGCCTTCTCTGTGACTGATTCCCCACTGAACATTCATTCTGTTCCACTTTGTGCATGGAGGCTTCCCTGTCTGAAAAATATTCTCAAAGCCATATAAAAAAGGAAATGCGATTGGGAATCCTTTTTCTTGGTTGTGGCGTGACACTAATTTACTTCCTCTCTCACTTCCAAGGCAATTAGCTTTGAAGCTTCTCAGAAACTGTTCTTGCCCAAGTCGATAGCTAGCATGGCAAATATGAATTTAAGCAGGTCCATTGGGCGACAGCTGATAAATATATCAAATGAGGTTACAGTGAAAATGAGAAACCTAAAAGAATAAAGAAAATATAATCACATTACCAGTTATGCTGGGTGCCTGGATCCTTCTTACTGGCCAATGGTTGCACATAAATTAATTACTGCACTGTTATACTAACTTTTGACAAGAAAATAAAAAGAAAACCTGTATGAAATCGGGTGAGAGTTGTTAACTTATCAATGTCAGTGACTGGTTTTTGTGAAATACCTTGATGCAGATGCTATTATAAGGAATAATATGAAAGGATTAAACACCTTTCAGTCTAGCTGCTTTCTGAAAGCTTTGCTGTTGCCTTCAAAACAATCGTAACTTTGAAAGTTCCTTAAAGGAACCCTGGGTCTCACAGCCTCCCCTCAGTCAGCATGCCTGCTGTGCCTCCACCCGGTATGCTTCCTTCAGCTTTCTCCTCCACCAGTTCAGACAGAAAACGGCAGCTCACCTTCACTGTCCTGATCTCCAAGCTCTTCACCTTCTATTTTAAAAAACACATTATTTCAGCTTCTTCTTGAAGCCTCAAGACCATGCAAAACGTTGAAAGAATCCTAGCCTTGGAGCCTGAATCCTTTCTTTTCCATGGCAACCACCTTCCAGAAAATGTTACCCTCCAGAATTGCCTCTTTCTTTATTTGAACTGCTATTGTATTCTGTTATATTCCACAGCTACCTTGACATAATGTCTTTTTTTAAAGGCTGTATACTTTTGGTGAAAGGAAAATGTGAAACAGACAATAATAATAATAATAATAATAATAATAATAATAATGATAATGATAATAATAAAATGTAAATAATATTAAGCTGATACAAAACTTCTTCTTCAAGGCCAGTGAATTATGTCTTCACTTATAGTACAAACTCAAAAGTACTCTAAAAGACATTCCCTCTGGTCATGCACTAAACTCTACTCATTCTGGTTTTGAGTACTGTACTTTCTGGGCTATAAGGCGCACCGGAATATAAGCTGCACCTGACTATAAGCCGCAGGTGTCCACATGAGATATTTACTCAGAAAGATGGTAAGCAGAAATATTTAAATATTTATTTCCATACCTTAACTGCTTTTTTCCAAACAGTGTCTGTAAAACGGCAGTAAAACGGCAGGAACACGACTGGTTAAAAAACCCAGAAAAGTCATTGATCTGTATCTTCATCTTCCTTCTGCTCATTAAACCACTGCAGTCGTCTTCTTCAGTGTTGGAGTTGAACAGCCTCAGCTCCGTCACACACCTTCTACGTCTCTCCTCCGTTGTTGCTCAATGGCACTTCCGTGCTGCAGCTCTATTTCCTTCTTGGACAGACACATCGATTGCTTTTAACTTAAAAGCTGCAAAATATGCATTTCTTCGTGTGTTTTCCATGATGAGGGTTTGTGCATGACACAAAAAATGATTGTTAAAAGTAAAGATTAAAACTCCTCCTCTTCATCACCTCTTCCACCTGTCTGTCTCACTTTTGCACTTCCTGCTAGACCGCCCCCTGGACGCCATTAGCCCGTATAAATCTATACTCGAGCTGCATCGCTGTATAAGCCGCAGGGTTCAAAACGAGAAAAAAGTAGCGGCTTTTAGTCCGGAAAGTACGGTATTTTTCGTTGTTTATCCGTCTATGGAATGCCCTGCCTGATCACCTCCGGGCCCTACAGACTGAGGACACTTTTAAAAAAGCTCTGAAGAGCTTTTTATTCAAGAAAGCATTTTCATGATCTTTTAACATCTGTGCATGCTTCTCCTGTTTTAATTGTCTTCGTTTTTAACTGTTGTTTTCATTTTTAAACTGTTTTATCTGGCTTACTTATTTTCTATTTTTATTCTCTGTTATTTATTGCCTTTAGCACTTTGACATTTTTAGATAAAAATGTAAAGTGCATTACAAATAAAATGTATTATTGTTATTACATTGGTCAACAACAAATTTATTGTTTAAGTTTTTTGAGCTGATTTAGGATAATTTTGGTGTGCTGAATCCAAAAACCACATTAATTTTGCTCAATCAGATCAACTTTCTGAACTATGCTACATATTGGCTTTTTAACATTTTTGCTTACATTTATGGGCATTTTCACATCATATGATACAAAATTCTTAACAAATAATAATAAATAATACAATTAATAAACGAGTTCTGAAGATTTTACTTTTGCCAATTTATGATTAATGTTTTTTTTTAATATTACAGGTGAATGAAATGGCTTCGACTAGAAGATCTTGCAAAAATAAGCCTGACGTATTCTGCTACATCTGTGGTGAATACACCATTGTACCTAACAGGAATCAAGTCACAAGTTTCATAAAGTGTGCTTACCAATCTTATTTTGGTATTAATTATTATATTTTGTGAGAGGATCAAATTTTTCAAAATCAAATTAGCAAAAAAAAAAAAAACCTGACCTAATTGAGAAAAACAGATGTCATTTTTGGATTGAGTGGTGCAAAATGGTCCTAATTCAGTTGAAAAAACCTAGACAACTTGCATAAAACATTTTTTTGTAACCCAGTGTAATTATTATTTTTCAGTGGTTTTTGGGATGCAGATCCACTCATGGCCATCATTGGGGCTTCTAGCGCTTTACCATCAGCCAATACATATGAGAAAGTTTCCGTTTTGTTTGGTATGGTGATTGTTAAAAAGTTGATCCTGAAAGTGTGGAAGAAGGACTCAGTGCCCCCATTTGACTTTTGGTTGGAGGAACTGGTAAACACGCTGAGAGAGGGACAGTGTTTGAGCAGCTATGGGACTCTGTGTTAAAATTTCATCAATGAGGTGACTGATGTGAGTAACTGACCGAGCTGTTTTCTTCATTACATAGACTTTTCTTTCTTTTATTATGACCTCCGCAAAGTGCAACAGCAGAGGTTATGTTTTCATCAGGGTCTGTCTGTCTGTCTGTCTGTCTGTCTGTCTGTTAGCAGGATGACTCAAAAAGTTATGGACGGATTTGGATGAAATTTTCAGGAAATTTTGATACTGGCTCAAGGAACAAATGATCAAATTTTGGTGGTGATTGGGGGGGGGGGGTTGTTCGTCTGTCTGTTTGCAAGATAACTCAAAAAGTTATGGATGGATTTGGATGAAATTTTCAGGAAATTTTGATACTGGCTCAAGGAACAAATGATTACATTTTGGTGGTGATGGAGGCGGACTGATCTGCCTTGGCAGAGGTCTGCACGCTCTGAGTTACCTCTGCCAAGGAACAGCAGAGGTTATGTTTTCATCGGGGTTTGTCTGTTAGCAAGATAACTCAGAAATTTCTGGATGAATTATTATATTATTAGAGAGGGACAGTGTTTGAGCAGCTATGGGACCCTGTGTTAAAATTTCATCAATGAGGTGACTGATGTGCATGACTGACCGAGCTGTTTTCTTCATTACATAGACTTTTCTTTCTTTTATTATGACCTCCGCAAAGTGTAACAGCGGAGGTTATGTTGTCATCAGGGTCTGTCTGTCTGTCTGTCTGTCTGTTTGTCTGTTAGCAGGATGACTCAAAACGTTATGGACGGATTTGGATGAAATTTTCAGCAAATGTTGATACTAGCACAAGGAACAAATGATCAAATTTTGGTGGTGATTGGGGGGGGTGTTCGTCTGTCTGTTTTGCAAGATAACTCAAAGTTATGGATGGATTTGGATGAAATTTTCAGGAAATTTTGATACTGGCTCAAGGAACAAATGATTACATTTTGGTGGTGATGGAGGCGGACTGATCTGCCTTGGCAGAGGTCTGCTGTTACCTCTGCCAAGGAACAGCGGAGGTTATGTTTTCATCGGGTTTGTCTGTTTGTTTGTCTGTTAGCAAGATAACTCAGAAATTTCTGGACGGATTATGATGAAATTTTCAGGAAATGTTGATACTGGCACAAGGAACAAATGATTAAATATTGGTGGTGGTGGTGGGGGGGGGCTGATCTGCCTTGGTGCTTTTCTAGTTTGACATATGATTATTAATTTGTAGCATATTAATTTATTGTTGTCAGGACTGTGTTACTGTAAATTCATTGATGCACGGGGGTGGTGGTGGTAGTGGGGTGTTTTGTGTTGTTTTTTTGTAAAAATGAATAAATATGTATTTTTTAAAAAAAATACATTTCTAGCTTACTTCATTAGATTTGGCTTCAAATGATTAAGGAAAAAAACAAACTCCTGAGCCGATGATCCTGAACACAAATTAAGCATACACATAATTAAAACATTTATTGCAGTAGCTGTATACCTGTAGAGTAGTAACAAGGATTAACTGTTTCAGTATCTGTGATGTCAAACACCCTCACAACTGACAAACATACTGCGATAAGCAAATCACTCCATCCCACTTAACTTCTTTATATTGTGACATAAATATGAAAGTGCTTTACAAACTGAATGTCTCATTAATGCACAAATCAATTCTATTCCAACAAAATAAAATGACACAAAAATGATCAAGTTAATTTTAAAAGCTATATCTTTTAGCATGCTATTCCATTGTGTAATTTGCCTTCCATGCGTGGAATAAAACAAACCTTTTCAGACAGTGGAATGACAGACGATCTTACATTGTTGACCCATTATCTGCACATGCCATTGTATTTTTTTTTTTAGAACCAATGACTTGATTTTGTCTCTGAATTTGGCAAACATTCAATGCATAAGGCATTTGATTATCAGAGATGATATTTTCTTTGTAGCCAACATGTTGTCATCATTTAAATAAACACAAGTCAGTGTTTGCAGAAGCATCATGAAGGCACAGTGATTAAAATGTTATCCTAAACCGTGTTTTCTTAATGGAAAACAATAAATCTGTGAGGAAACAATATATATACATACAGCAGGTCAAATAAATTGCAAGTTGCACTGAGGGATCGCTCAGTTAAATCACAATTTGAATAAAATCTATACAGTAATAAGATCAACGTTAGATAAAACATTTAGCCATTTACAAATATATTGCTATTTAATTGTACTGAACACTTCCAAAATCTGTTAATAGAGAGCTTTCAGAGCTTTTAATTTTTATAATGCACATATTGAGCACTGACATCCTTCATAAAAAAGGTCTTTTTAAAAAAAGTCTTGCCTGTGATTTTGCAGTAGTCGAAGAAAATTATTATGAAATATGGGCAACACTGAATATATTACGGGATGGAAATTTGTTCTGAAATCAACTATAGGGTTTTTAAAGAATTACGTAAATGTTTTTTGTTGTACATTATGCCACATTAAACATCATTATCGAGGTGAAATCCCATATTCCCAATGACAAGCCATTATGATGACAACAGCCAAGAACTGTCCTATTCACTGTGGTTATTACAGGTACATGATAGTGGTTAATAAGTCTTATTTACAAACACACAGACAATGACAGAATAAACAAGTGTCCACTAACAGTGTTATTAGAACAACACTTTCTGAAATGTATTTCCATTTTCTTTGATTGTGTCGATTAATATAGTCCTGAACAACTCAATAACAACCACACCACAAATATCTGTATATATTGATCAGCCATGGTAGTTTTTTTTTTTTTCTTGTAATTTGTTTTCATTTTCTCCATTTTACACATGTCCTCCCTCCACTTGTCCAAATCACACATGAAGTGGACAGGAAATGTTACACTGAAGAAATCCATGGAGGTTCATTTAAAAAAAAAAAAAAAAAAAAAAAGAAGAAGAGGTTTCCTATAGAGGCATAGTAAAATTGAATTGTAGAGAACACTGCATAAGCACTATAGTTTTGTGGCCTACATCGTACATGTGGCTAACACACTGCTGAAGCGTCGACTTAAGTGAAAGGAGATGAAACGAGAAAAAAACCCCAATAAAACAGGAAAAGAGGAGCTCGGGTGAGTTGCTTGGTCTGTTTACTGTGTCCAAATGGAAGGACTCCTCACAGCACACAGAAGCAGAGTGTGTTTTATAGCTGCTGGTCCTTTGGGCTGTCAGGGCAGGAGGCTGGCTGGCAAGACTTCAGACTCACCAGGGGAATATCAGCCATGCCGCTGCTGGTAAAATGTCCCTCTCCGCTCCCAAACTGCTTCCTGTCACCAAAGTGCTCTGACCTCCCGCTCTCATTTTTCCAGGTTCTGGTCAGAGTGTGTCCATTGAGGAGTTTGTCCTTGGGATTCCACTCCCTCTGAGATCCAAAGCTGGAGACGGGTGATTTGGGCTGCTGGTATGTTCCCATAGTCGGCGGCATCCAGCAGTTGTCTGAATGTCCCAAGACGAGGCATTCCTGTGTGCACATCTCTGTAGCTTCCACTAGGCCACGAGGTCCCAGGGGGCCATCTGAGGAGACAGAAGAAAAGCCAGGACTTTATTATCTACGTCTGAATTGTTTTCAGATTGTCCGATTTTTTTTCTCTCCAAAGCGTCTATCTATGAAAAGGCAACACCTTCACACTGACGCACTCCAGGATATGAGTTACATGCAAGTTTAAAGAGGAGAATTCAATTGACCGAGCAGCAGTAAGTCTGAAACATGAATTAGCTCTGCTTTCATGAGCTGAAGAGCAGGAGGGCTAGAAGGATCTTTACCAAGATGAAAGGATGAGTGAGCTCTCTTTGAGAACCATCATATGGGTCCACAGAGGAATTTACAGGGCCTAGAAAATAAAGTGTAAACAGACAGGCGTACACTATACTCTAATAAGGCATGGCACTCCACTGCAGTGGTGTTGGCTAATATTCAGGCAGTAATTAGGCGACCCAAAGAGTCTGACTCTGTTTCTCTCTTTCTTCTTCTATCATTGAATCACAGTCTTTTAAGTGAGTTAACAGTGTGTTTGTGACACTGCTTTCTGTACTGTTACAGTGTGTGGGAAAAGATGAACGCACATATACACCCACGCACAGTGAAAATCCTGTCGGCATAAATAGGTCTTTAGACAGTTTGGATGTTTTCCACACTTGGAGTATGAGTACAACAATAGTAAAACCTCATTCATTCTTGTGGGTTGATGTGAGTTTTTCACCGAATAAATCATTTTCAACCCTACCCCTAGGAAGAAAAAAAAAAAAAAAAAGATATTCAAGACCATGTTACATCTGACCAAATTATTAGCAGGATCATCATCTGTAATCCTCAGCCACCATTGTATGTCAGGCTTCACATCCATCTATTTCTGTCCTAAAATTGGAAATGACAACTATTTGCTCTAATTTATCCCTTTGTTTCGCCGCCAATTGACTAGTGGGATGATTATGTAACATTTCAAAGGGCTTTTTCTCAAACCACAGTTTAGATCTGTTTTTTTTTTTTAATTAACGTTACGTTATTTTTCAAATAAAGTAGTATTTTATCCTGATTTTTCTTGTTATCAGGTCAACTTGACTGGGTTTTGGCTCCAGAAAATTGCATTTCCACTTCAGGTATAGAAACCCTCAACATCACTTCTTATCTTAGCAACACAACATAAACATGTGACTGCAGCTATGAGTGAGTTCAGGATGGAACCTACTGGAAAATGTTCTGTTTTCACAGAGCTTGGCTTAGTGACTTGCATCACCCTATAATGACACACATACATGGTGATGGACTGATACCTCTACGTTGACAAAACGGTGATCTGCATGATGCTACACAGTGTTTAGTACCAATTTAGTTTGCTTGGTACCTCAGTGAAGGTGATACTAGGCATCTGATAGTACTTTGTAGCTGTCTCTCACATAAATGAAATGCAAAATCAAAGCTGATAGTGTGAGCAGAACATAACATGCTGCACACTTTTA